>NC_135325.1:73291198-73596198 GCF_048772815.1 Callospermophilus lateralis
TAGGGCTTTGAAGGAGTGAGTAGGTCATGATGATTCCCCCCACGTGCATAGGATTAAGGCAATTATAAAAAATATTTCATGCAAATGTTCCACTAGCTTGTCCTTCCACCTCTGTCATGTGACTAATAGTATTCCTCCCATTCAGAGGATGCAGCCTTCATCAGGTATTTAGTCAGCTTTTTCACTGGTGTGACTAAAAGACCAGACAAGAACAATTTTAGAGGAGCAAAAGTTTATTCAAGGACTTACAGTTTCAGAGGTCTCAGTCCATAGATTGCTGGCTCCATTCCTCCGGGCAGAACATCATGGTGGAAGAGTATGGTGGAGGGAAGTGGCCCACATGATGCTAAGGAAGCAGAGAGACTCCACTTGCCAGATATAGAATATATACTACAAAGTCACGCCTCCAGTAACCATCTCCTCCAATCATACTCTACCCACCTTCACTCAGTTAATCCCTATCAGAGGATTAATTCACTGGGTTAAGGCTCTCTTAACCCAATCATTTCAGCCCTGAATGTTATTGCATTGTCTCACAATAAGCTTTTGGGGGACACTTCACAAGCAAACCATAACACCAGGCAACTGAATCAGCCAACACCTTAATTTTAGGTTTTCAGTCTCCTAAACTGTGAGAAAATAAATTCTATTTATAAATTATCTGGTCTGTAGCATTTTGTTATAGCAGCACAAAACAGACTAAGACAGAATAGTTGTCAGACCTGTGTCATGGGTTAAAGGATTCTCCTGCTTCCTGTGCCTTCCTCTCCTTTATTCTTCACAGATATTCCTCAAATAAATCTCTTGCATGTGAAGTTCCATCTTGATTTTTATCTTCTCAGGGAGCTGAACTGACACAAACATACATGGAGAAGCACATAATCCAAATTGATATTAGAAGCCTTCCTACAACCTGAAAGAATAACCTGTGAAGTACTGGGCAGTAATGGGAAAATGAAAGGATCTGGGTTTTTTTGTTGTTCTTGGTTTGTTTGTTGGTACTGGTGATTTAAACTAGGGTACCTTACCACTGAGCCACATCCCCACCCCTTTCTTTTTTCTTAAATATTTTTAGTTGTAGATGGACACAATACCTTTATTTTATTAATTTATTTACTTTTTTTTAACGTGGTACTGGAGATCAAACCCAGTGCCTAAGGAGTACTAGGCAAGCACTCGATCTCTGAGCCACATACCAGCCCTTTTTATTTTTTTTATTTTGAGTCAGGGTCTCACTAAGCTGCTTAGGGTCCCACTAAGTTGCTGAGGCTGGCCTCGAACTTGCAATCTTCCTGCCTCAGCCTCCTAAGTCCAAGGATCTGTTTTGATGATGTCAATATCTTAGTCTTTTTTGGCTGATATAAAATGACATATAGTGGGTCATTTATAAAAACAATCAAATTTATTCCTCTCTGTTCTGGAGTCTGGAAAACCTAAGAACAAGTTGCCAACCCATTGGCTTCTCAGAAGGCCTTCTTATTTCATACGTCATCTTCTTGCTGTGTCCTCCCATGCTGGAAGGGGAAAGCTACCTTCCTAGGGTTGCTTTTATAAGGTTGTTAACCACCTCCCAAAGCCCCCTTTTCCTAACACAAACATTTTAGTAGTTAGGATTTTAGAATATGAAATGGGGAGGACACAAATATTATGTCTATTATAGTTAATCAAGTACTCTGAATTTGTCTTTTTTTAACTATTATGGGAATACATTCATTTCTGTATTGGTTAATGAGTTTAAACAGTACTTTTTATTAGAGCCAAAATAATCAAAATTTATATAAGTGGTTGAATAGGGAAGTTTGTGGAGTTCATAGAACATATAAGGACATAGAATTAAGGAAGTTTATTGTATGGTCAAAAGAATGGACTTTAAAGCCCAGTTATCTGTGTTCTAATTTCAGATCCACACTTAGTAGGTCTCTTAATATGAACAAGTAATTTAACTTTAGTGTCTTCATTTTTAAAATGGAGTTAATAATATCTCCTGCTTCACAGGGTCATTAGAAGAATTAAATGAATTATATGTAAAATACTTTGAACAATACCAAGCACAAAAGCAGTGTTATATAAATGTTTATTAAGAGTAGTAATATGTTCTCAATTAATGTTAATAATAGCTATTATATTTACATTATCATTACTATTTTACTGAGTATGTATGATTAAAATTCTGTGAAAATTATATTTGAAAGAGAGAATAATTAAGATTGTGGCCTGATCAGTAGAAGTAATATTGCAATGTTTATATGATATATTTTTGGTACCCAGGATTGAACCCTGGGGTGCTTAACCACTGAGCCACAGTCTCCTAGCCCTTTTTATTTCTTATTTTGAGATAGGTTCTCACTAAGTTGCTTAGAGTCTCACTAAGTTGACAATGCTAACCTCAAACTTGCAATCCTACAGCATCACCCTCCTGAGCCACTGGCATTAAAGGTGTGTGCCACCATGCCCACCTGTAATGTTTATTCTATAATTTAAACTGATATTCATATATACATTCTAATTGGTATAGTAGTTATTTTACATGAAAAAATAGCAAGTCTCAGGAATAAAGTCATTAAATCATTTCCGTTCAGATGACAGATCTTTCCTATTACATCAAATCAAGCAGATAATGTCTGTCTCAACACATGTAGCTAATCTTCCATTTAGACTGGATGATTTCTGTCTAGTGATAATGCAGCCATATGAGCCACATTTTTTTAGTTCAGGTCTGTTTGATATTTTCTATCTGAATCATCATAAGGGTAGATTAATCATACTATTTTTCCTTCTCATTGGAGAAACATTGTCCAAGAGGAGAGGGGTAGATTAATCATACTATTTTTCCTTCTCATTGGAGAAACATTGTCCAAGAGGAGAGATGGAGAACACTACAGCCACTTTTTACTTAGGATTGACAATTTCTAAAACTATTGGAAGCTCTAAATTGTCAAAAAAGATATGGATAATTTATTTAAATCAAGTCTTATTTTTTATAAATAATTTTCATGGTTATTTATTATTAAATTACTGAATTCTGTATTTTTGCTTCCTTCCCACCACTAGACAGTACAAATGCTATGGCCATATACAAACAAAGGTGTCAATTTTTTTTTCCTTTTTTGATACCAAGGATTCAACTCAGGGGTGCTTAACCAGTGAGCCACATCCCCAGCCCTAATTTTTATTTTATTCAGAGACAGGGTCTCACTGAGTTGCTTAGTACCACACTTTTGTTGAGGCTGGCTTTGAATTCACAATCCTCCTGCCTCAGCCACCGGAGCTGCTGGGATTACAAGTGCCAATGTGACCAGTGGTGTCACTGGTTTGATTTTAACTGAAACCTATAATTCAGTACAAATAGATGAAATCATATATATGAAGCCCTGGACTAAGATTCAATGCATTTCTATATGGTCTATAGATTTTTACCTTCTTCCAGGTAACTTTTCATTTATTACTGAGAAATAGTCATAAATATAGACTTATGACTGAAAAGAGTGACTCAATGTCAACAAATAAGTACATTCATGTCAGTGGAAAACAGCAAAGAAATTTTAAATTATTGACATTTAATTTCTCTGTATTTTTCTGAATTAGCAAAAGAGTGTTTAACCAAGAAGGCATTGGAAAAATCAAAATATATTGGTTATAAAATACCAGTAAAACATGTAATTTACTTAGAGGAAAATAAAAGTAGAGACTCAAATATCAACTTTTAAAAAAATGTTAATTTCAAGCTAACAGAAATAGAAATAATATCAAAGAACTTCCATTGTCCTTCATACATATTCACCAATTGTTAACATTTTGTCACATGGCCCTTATCAGTCTTCTTTTTAGATAAAAGGAAAAATACTAGTATCTAGCATATGGTTTATACTGATGGTTTTCCAATTTCTCCAATAATGTTCATTTTAACATTAGGGCATCACACATTGCATTCTGCTGTCATGTGACAATAGTCTCCTTTAGTTGGAAAGTTATCTCAACCAATTTTTGTCTTTTATGATACTGACAGTTTTGAAGATTATAGGCCATGATTTTATAGACTGTCCCTCAATTTTTATGTCTGATGTTTCCTCATCATTAAATCCAGGTCATGCATTTTTGGCAGAACCATCATAGAAGAGATATGTCCTCTAAAGTATCGTATCACCAGTGACATTAAATTTGATCACTTGGTTAAGATGGTGTCTGCCCATTTTCTCCACAATAAAGTGACTATTATTCTTTCTGCAATTAATGAAGAATTTGTGGAGAAATGCTTTGATATTAAATAAATACAATATATTGTTATTCATGTATCAGACAGTAATTTTAGTGCCTATTGTGATGCTTAGAATAAATTATTACTGTGATTATTGTAAAATGGTGAGTTTCTATCATTTTATCAGCATTTTTAATAGAAATGGCATTAAAACATGCATGAATATAGGATATTCCTTCCAATTTGTACTAGATGATCATCAACAAATTAGAAAGGAAGATGTTCAGAAAAAAAGGGAGACATAGTCATATGTGGTGGTACATGCATGTAATCCTAAATACTCAGGAGTCTGAGGCAGGAGGATTACAAGTTCAAGGCCAGCCTGGGCAAAGTAGCAAGATCCTGTCTCAAAATTAAAAAAAAAAAAAAAAAAAAAAAACAAACAAACAAAAAAAACTGGGGTTGTAAACACTCCAGGTTCAATCCTCAGTACTGAAAAAAAAAAAGTAAATTAAAAAAGAAATGAAGACACACTTGACAGCAAGCGTCACCAGTTACAGTGGAAATGAAGAGGGGAAGAATATAATGATAAAGTCTAAGAATTTAGAAAGCAGAGAAGTATTTGTGTGCCTCTGAGCAAAATGCTTCAGGTTTTATTTTATTTTCCATCTTTAGCTGAAGAAACTGGAAAAAGCCCCAGTGCAGCTGCAAATGGTTGGCTGAGGAAATCACTCTGGCCTTGGTTTCCAACCCTTTAGTTTAAATGTTTACCCCACAGTTTCCATAATTTTGATTTTATGCCCAGAATTTCCTTCTCTGTTTGGGAATGGAGAGTTTGCATGACATATTGATTTAGCTTGTTGGGAAAATGATATTTTTTGAAGCTCATCATGGGCCCCAGGCACTGTATCCCTTGAGTAAGTGCAGATGTTCCCTGAGTTACTGTGGGATCTGATAAACCCATCATAAGTTAAAAACATCACAAGTTGTAGTGCATTTAATAAACCTAACCTACTATACCTGGTAGTTTACAACACAGTACTCTTTAGAGTATCTGTTGTTTCCCTTCATGATCCTCTTGCTGACTGGGACCTGTGGCTCTCTGCCAGTGCTAGCTGGGCATTGCAAGAGAGGATTGTACTGTGTATGGTAGTCCAGGAAAAAGATCAGCATTCAAAAGTCAAAGTAGTTTCTGCTGAATGCATACTGTTTTCTCACCATTGTAAAGTCAAATAATCATTAAGTCAAACCTTCATAACTGGGGTTCATCTGTAATACCTATCTCTATGCTTGACATACTGGTATTGAGATAAAGCCTCTCTCATGTCTTTCTGTTTCTCTGGAAGTCAGAATAAAACACACTGATGGCACTCAGAGAGATGTCACATAAACTTATGCACTTTATGTTACCTAGTCATTATTTAATATTAATAATAAATTAACTAATATATGATCATGCATGATTAATGATTAGTATATTGATTAATAGAAAATGACTCTGAGGCAAAGAGAAAATGTAAATGCATTTGAAACATTTATTTAATAAATAAGGAAAAAGGGCAATGTACATATATTAACAAAAATTGACTTAAAATATAATAGACTTATAACTTAAAATGTAATGAACCTTTTTTTCATTTTAAATATCTGCATCATATTTATCAAATCATTAATTTATTTAGTCAATCACATATGGTTTCTAATTTTTCATAATTGCAAGCAGTGTTGGGAAAAACTATTCATAAATAAACAAATAAATAAGATTATTGCCTTAACTCATAGAAGAGCAGCATGTGAATAAAAAGGGATGGAGAATTTTAAGGATTTTGTTTTCTATTGCTGAAATATCCTCCAGAAAGATGCCATCATTTATAGTACCACAGGCTTTGTATCTTCATCATATTGAAGGTAAACATTATTTTATATTTGTAATTTGATAATCAAGATATATTTAATTTCAATAACCAGGGAATTGTTTTCAAAGGTTTACTGGTATTTAAATATCACACTTTTTATCTTCCTATGTAAGTCTTTTCTCTATGTTTGAGCTCTTGCAATAATTTTCCTTACTGAGTTTTGAAGGTTCCTTATATATTAAGATTAATACATCTTTGCATTCATCCTTCTATTCATATATTTTATATCTGTTAATAGAAGATTAAATATTTATTCCTGGATCTTTCAGTATTAAGTAGGTTCAATACTAAATATTTAACATGTTATATTGTTCCTGTTTTAAATAAGATATTTCTAAAATAGTTCCTCTCATTAGATTTTTATTTAATATGTGTATATTTGTGTGTATGCATATATATATATAATTTATTACTTTTACTAGATATTTCCTATACTCTTACATTCTTTCCCTTCCCCCTGCTTGGCAGTACTGGGTGTTGAACCCAGAGGCAGTCTAACACTATGCTGTCTTTCATCTGTCAGAAGTAATTTTTCAGGGACTGGGGGAATGATCTAAGTGAGCCATCCTTAGATTCAGAATGCTGTGGGATGTTATTTTGTAAAATTGTTTTAGACTTCTTGCATTGACAAAAACTATGTCTACTTATGATCTTATGACCTATTTTAACTAAGAGATACAGGTTTAATAACATGTTTCCCATCATTTTTAGATAAAGCATTAAGCTTAGTGGCTCTATTTTAAAGACTCTTGAGCACTGTTGGGATTTGCTGTTTTTTATTATAAAAGATAGTTCCAAATTTTCAAAATTTGTTTGAACCAGTCAGTAACCACTGACACTTGCTAAACAAAAAATAATTTGAGTATATACAAAAAGGAAAGCACAAGAAAAACAGAAAAAAAATTGTTACTTAGTGTCAGCTGAGTTCTTTGTAGTGTGTACTATTCTAAATTCCCATTTGGTTTAATTGTTCTTTGCCACATCAGTTGAGTTTTGTTCACTATGATTCCAGATGAAATTGAAGAATTTTTTCACCTTTGAAAAGGTGCTTGATGTTTTGTACACATCTATTCCTCTGAATATAATCCATTTTATTCCCCAAGGTGGGGACATCAATATTTTCAAACAAGAAATGCAGCCAATTGAAACAAATGATCAACGGATTTGGGTTCAAAGAGCTAGTTTTCAGTTCTGCTGTTTAGAATGTATATTTGTGTGTAATATGGCTCCAGCTAAATTGAGGTTCTAAGAAAAGTCCCTATTTGTATCATTTATGTTCTGCTTTTCCAAATATTTTAGCTGAGAATCACAAGAAAATCATTGAAATAATGTTTCTAGGATTATAAGCATCAATATGGTAAAGGGTGTTTTTGTTTTTGAACATGTCTCTACAATTTTAACTGCCTTTCATTCTCTAGTTAGATCTAGGAAATTCATATCTGACTGTAATTTTCCTCTTTAAACTACAGCAATCAACATTCGGCAGAGTGTTTGAAACTTGATTTGCAGTTCATGTGCATTCTTAAAATGTTGCTTGCTTGCTTGCTTTTTTCCTCCTTCCCTCCCTGCCTCCCAACTCCCTCCTTTTCTTCTTTCCTTTCCTTCCCTCATTTCTTTCTTTACTCAAGACTTAAGGAAATGCAAGGACTTAAAAGTAGCAAGTCACTATAATGTTAGCTATATATATTTTTTCTTTTGATGCCATAAAGTGATTCAAAATTTAAGGATTAAGCTGCTAGTGTGATGCTGTTACATAGAATCCTGGGATGATGGAGGGAATGGGGTTGGGGAGTGGAGAGAGAGAGAATGAGAGAAAGGAAAGTGATGAGTTTGATTTTCCATTCTAATTTTCTGGGAAGTTTTAAAATAGCACATTATATTGGGAAGTGAAGTACACTGAGAAGCTTGAGTCCTAAATTAAACTGTATTGTAAGCTCACTTTGTAAAGATATAGGTAAAGTCCATCAGGGTGATTTGGCAGACACCTGTAATCCCAAAAGGAGGCTGAGGCAGGAGGATCTCAAATTGGAGGCCAGCCTTACCAATTAGTAAGACCCTCAGCAACTTAGTGAGACCCTGTCCCAAAATAAAAAATAAAAAGGGCTGGCAATATATATAACTCAGTGGTAAAATGCCCCTGGCTTCAGTCCCCAGTAACAACAAAAAGGTAGTCATTTCACCTGTCCTTCTCTGTTTAAAAATAAAATCTGTGAGACTTTTAACCTCCAAGGTCACTGGAATGTAAATTTTTTTTCCTTTTTTTATTTTTATTTATTTATTTTTTTAACTTTATTTATTTATTTTTTATTTATTTTTTTTTAATTTTTATTGTTGGTTGTTCAAAACATTACATAGTTCTTGACATATCATATTTCACACTTTGATTCAAGTGGGTTATGAACTCCCATTTTTACCCCGTATACAGATTGCAGCATCACATTGGTGACACATCCATTGATTTACCTATTGTCATACTAGTGTCTGTTGTATTCTGCTGCCTTCCCTATCCTCTACTATGCCCCATCCCCTCCCCTCCCCTCCCATCTTCTCTCTCTACCCCCTCTACTGTGATTCATTTCTCCCCCTTGTTTTTTTTTTCCCCTTCCCCTCACTTCCTCTTGTATGTAATTTTGTATAACCATGAGGGTCTCCTTCCATTTCCATGCAATTTCCCTTCTCTCTCCCTTTCCCTCCCACCTCTCGTCCCTGTTTAATGTTAATCTTCTTCTCATGCTCTTCCTCCCAACTCTGTTCTTAGTTACTCTCCTTATATCAAAGAAAACATTTGGCATTTGTTTTTTAGGGATTGGCTGGCTTCACTTAACATAATCTGCTCTAATGCCATCCATTTCCCTGCAAATTCTATGATTTTATCATTTTTTAAATGCAGAGTAATACTCCATTGTGAGGACATACAATCAATCAACAAGTACATGAAAAAATGCTCACCATCTCTAGCAGTCAGAGAAATGCAAATCAAAACCACCCTAAGATACCATCTCACTCCAGTAAGATTGGCAGCCATTATGAAGTCAAACAACAACAAGTGCTGGCGAGGATGTGGGGAAAAGGGTACACTTGTACATTGCTGGTGGGACTGCAAATTTGTGCAGCCAATTTGGAAAGTAGTATGGAGATTTCTTGGAAAGCTGGGAATGGAACCACCATTTGACCCAGCTATTTCCCTTCCCGGTCTATTCCCTAAAGACCTAAAAAGAGCATGCTACAGGGACACTGCTACATCGATGTTCATAGCAGCACAATTCACAATAGCAAGACTGTGGAACCAACCTAGATGCCCTTCAATAGACAAATGGATAAAAAAAAATGTGGAATGTAAATTTAATGTGGACAAAAAAAAATTGCGTGTTCTCCTTTGATGTATGTCCAGCACTTAGAACAATGTCTGGCACTATGTAGAAGCTCAATAAATATTTGTTGTGTAAGGTCCCTTTAATTGTATTGCTAAGTTTTTTTTCTAAATGACTGACAAAAGCAGTAACATGGTATAAGTAAATCTAAACTTGGGGTTATGTGATGCATTTTTTACTCTTCCTCAATGTACAAGCCTCCAGAACCTTCAAAGACAATAATTTTTGTGCCCTGATGGATCAGTGACTATGTATTTGTATACTTTGAAATTTTAATTATACTTTATGCTTAGGAAACCTAATTTGCCATCCTGGATTTCCCACTAACTAGCTTTATGATTTTGACCAAGTTATTTTAACATTTTTCTTTCCTGCATGTGTAAAATGTCAGTATTGGTTAGTTTTCTTTAATCATGCATTCATTCATTTGGTTAGGTTTTATGAAATGCCAGTGAAGTGAGGGATGTCGATGAATAAAGTGACTGATTTATCAAATCATTAAGTCTCTAAAATCATGTGACTGTACAGGTAGCTTTATAGGTATAGACATTAAAAAGATTTGCTAAATTATTTCCTGAGTTTAGCTTTATAATTTTCAATTATATTTTATGCTAAATTAAAAATTACTTATTATATTTATATTAGTGACTTAGACTCTTACCTTTATTTATTTATTTTTTTAATCAGGAAAACAGAAATTAATTAAGCTATTTCAGCTTTCTCTTTGGTGAGGACTGAGTCTTGATTCTATACACATTAGCTTTTTCTGTTGGATTTATTAGATGTATGGTTTTAAAATATGTAATTATAATAAACCCTGATATTATGTATGAGCCTGCTGTTATAAGCAGAGCTTTTAATACCACACTGTGTTTTTTTGCTGTTTTTTTTCCTCACCTCATGGTGGAAAAGAAATACTGACATTTTCTAAAATGTTCTTTCCTGAGAGCAAAATGGTTATGATTTTCCATACATTTATGGTACAAAAACAGGGAAGTATCACTTGATTTCTCATGTGTACATGTGTCTTCCACATGTTTTTTTTAATGAAGATGGGAGTGATCAGCATGATCGATCTATGACCCACAGACTCCTTTTATATGCTTGAATGACTGTACCTCAGTGTTCGTATTTGGTGTCATTTATTGTATTGTGTTGTCATTATTTGCCTTTTTGGCTTCATTGATGCATGAACTTGTAAATTCAAACTGAGCCATTATGTCTCTGAATGTCAAATCGCAGCATGGTCTTTCTGCAGCTGTAGCTGCTGCTTTCTGTCTACTGACTGCAACCTTACATTGTTTGAGTTTAGATACCAGTGGGTCTTTGTTGTTCGTGCCATTGTTAAGGTAGGCCTTACATTCAGTAATTGCTTTGGTAATGAGATTAGACTTCTTTTGATTAAAGTTGTCTATGCTTTTGACTTCTGACTTGATTATTTTACAGAATGAACTATTTGCATTTAGACACAGAGAAAATGTAAAGATGCTTCTTGACTTACCATGGAGTTAGGTTTGGGTAAACTTATTGTGAAGTTGAAAATATCATAAATCAAAACATGCATTAATACACTTAACATACTGAGCATCATAGCTTAGCCTAGCGTACCTTAAGTGTGCTCAGAACACATTAGCCTGCATTTGGGCAAATCATTGAACACAAAGTTTATTGTATAATAAAGTGTTGAATTTCTCATGTACACACAGAAATGGGCATTTTGGTAGACATAACAGGATGCAGAAATGGAAAACACCATATCCAAAATACACAGGCAAACTAGTACATTGTAGAGAACTGTATTTACCCCAGTTAGCCACAAACCAGGAGTGGTGGCTTGCTGCAACTAATATCATGAAAGAGTATCTTTCTGCATTCTGCTAAACTGACAAAAGATGAAAATTCAATGTTTGAAGTATATTTTGCACTGAATACATATCAATTTTGCAACATCCTAAAATTGAAAAATCCCAAGTCTAGCCATCATAATAATGTTTTAAATACATTATTTTGGGTATTTTGAGTATTATGACTTTGAGATTCACTTGGGAAGCCTAAGGATGGGCATGATATTTGGAGAACCTGATAATTATTAAGATTCATGAAGAAAGCATGGCTTTCCTCATTATTTGTCTCCTTCACTAATTATATAAATATTTTGATTACCAGTTTATTGTATGAATATTTTTATTACCAGTTTTGGATCCAGAAGTGTTTTAGTGGCACAGGAGATAAATAAATATAACTAGGACCTAGATTTAACAAAGTAATTCATATAAAAGATAAATCCTGTATATAATTGACTCTTCTGTTTCTTTGTTTCCAATGACTAATCCCAAGTATTTTACACACATGCATCTCTCCCAACTTAAAAATAAAACAGCTTCCTATAATTATGGCTTTTTCTATCTCTTCTTTTCTAAAAAGTTAAATTTATGAAGAGCATTTTTCATTTATTATCTTAATTTTTTTCTCTTATGGTTATTCCTTGACTTGCTGCAACATGATCTCTGTGTTGAAACTGGATGGCCAATGGAATTTAGGTAGAAATATGTGTTTTCCAGAAAATGCTCTTATAGCAAAGGGGTATTCTTTCTTGCCTTTCTTCTTCATGCTTACCAGAATGCATTGTAATTGCTCAACCTTAAGCAGTTCTTTGGGCCCTGAAGTAAAGGCCATGGCTTGAGAAAGATACAAAAGCACATGGAAGTGGCCTACATTCCTTGTGAGTTTTAGAAGCCACCATAGGTACCCTGATTTGTACCCCTTTAGAAAGATAAATAAACTTTTTGTTTAAGCTACTCATTTCAGATTGTCTGTCACTTTTAGCCAAACCTACTATTAAGTAATATATTGGGTAATACTAGCCATTTTTATGGCTTAAAATATGATTTATGTAGCAATGACTCCCCAGTCCAGATCCTTGTCTTTCTCCTGATCTTCAGGAGATTCAGGATGTCCTGCTCAATTTATCCACGTGTATGCCCATGCATATCTCAAATTCAACATGCTTAAAGGTGTTTAAAAATGAAGTAATTTTCTCTAATTAACTTCCTTGCTATGTTTCAAATCTCAGTGAATGTGATCCTGAGAAGACCCCTGAATTTTGTCTCTCCTTTCTTAATCTTCACTATTATAATCTGAATTTAGGTTCCAAATGTCATTCTCTCATACTGCTTCAAAATTTACCGAACTAGTCTTTCTCCTCCAGATAATGCCACATCTCTAATCCATTTGCTAATCTGTCATCATAGTTGTTTCTGAAACACATAAGTTTATTTCTGAAAGAATTATTATTTTGTTTAAAATTCATCCATGGTTCTGTATTATCTACTGGATGAGATAGAGCATTTTTTGCTTGGCATACAAAGCTTTCCATGATGTGTATCCACCCTACCTCTCCTACTTCATCTCCACTGAGGAGACTGTTGAATTTAAGATTTCCTTTCCATCACACATTATATTCTCTACATTTTTTCTCTCTCTTTATTATCTTTCCTCACCTTCAGTTCCATATTTATGCTTTTAACTAAATAATAACATATACATTCAGTTCTATTTTTATGTCCAATATGGAGTCTTTTCTCATCAACCCCAGGGAGAATTGGCCATTCCATCAGGTATGTACCATTTCACTTTCAGGTTTCTATACTGTCATCTACAACCCTGGTAGATAATTGAGTAGAGAGAAAGTTGTATTCATCTTTGTATCCACAGCCCTTACAAAGATACCTGATAGAAATGGATACCTAGTAAGTATTTATTAAATTCTAGTAGCATTAGAAATGGAAAGTAAATTTCAATTAGGGACACACGAAAGAGGCTCAGTAACTAATTCAATGAGGAAAGGAAGGGAAAGGAAGAAGTCTGATTCTTATATTTTAAGCCTGGATAATGAAAGGATGTAGATATGAGTAAAGAAAATATATAATGCAGGAAGGATAAAATTTGGCATGAAAGATGAGGTCTTCTCTGGCCTTTTTGATAACCTGGTGGTATAGATAAATGAGAATTGGATAAAAGTGAACTGAAGTACCATTAGCTTCCTATAAAATATTCTCTTATAGGATTGTCAGTGGACATCATAGTATGTGATTGATCAGAATAGGCTGAGAGACAACTCTCAGTGCCACAGAGTTTACAAGATTAAAAATATGAGTCAGGATTCAGATATTGACCAGGAAATGAGCATCATTGGGTTAGAAGAGTCTGATTTAATTCAACACAGAGGGATATTGCCACCATATTAGGTCCACATAGATAGCTGCCATGGTTCAGATGTTGATCTTTATCAAAGGAGACTATTCAAGTTTGGGAAAAATTGTTTATATTGGATACCATAGCACTTAATAACTCTGTTACTTTCTGTCAATAGTGAAAATATAAAACATTTATTAAAAATTACTTCCCTCATATGAATGAATGTATTTATGAAAAAGTTGAAAAAGCTTAACAATGCAGTCATAAATTGGGCACCAGAAACATCAAGAAAATCACAAATTTCTGGGTAAGGCTTCATTTGTACTTCTTTCAGGCAAAAATTCTAAAATAAATAAGTATATAAATAAGGCCTACATAGCAGTAATATTCTCCACCATATTTTATGGGGATCAGAGGAACCAGGAAGATAAAGAAGCAAACAATCTCAATTTAGTGTTTAGAATTTGTACATTAATATCTTTGCAGCAGTCTACTAGGAAGACCTCTTCTCAGAATTATTGTCATTTTTTGATAAGAATATCTGAAAATTCAATCTCCAAATTGAGCCAGAATCCAATAAATCAATTTAATGAATGAAATATTTACTGAGCATGCTAAATCCTGAGGATAAACATAAAAGACACATATTTCTTGCCCTCAAGGAACTCACAGTTTAGTGGGGGAACTCTTAAAAATGCTTTCAAAGACTGTCATCTCAAAAAGACACTTTGCAGAAGGGAAATTATGCAAACATATAGCAGAATTGTGAAGTTGGTGTTTAGAGTCCAGCAGTTTGGGAGCACTTACTGTACTATACCAGACTAACATGGCAACTCCTCTGGTTCTTGAATTGGCATTTTTTGGGGGGGAGTGTCATTGATCCATGAAGACAAAAGAGCATCCCTGAGTTTAGGTTACAGCCTTGCTAAAGGTTTATGAAGAAGGACAGTTCCAAATAACTAGGCTAATAATAAAATTAATAGACTAATCTATAATAAGTCTAGGCAAATTTTACCAAATCAGTTATATGCTATTGGTATGGGAGAGTTTTGGATAAATTTTAAGCAAAGGTAAACATCCTAGGGAGCAGAAGTTCCTGAAGTTTTATCAAGTGATTTTTTTTAGATATTTTTGGATTAGATGAATAAATTAGCTGTATATCTTGATTTAGCTGGGAAACCATCATCATCACTAGTTAGATATGTATTTTGAGGTAATCATACTTTATTACCATTCAGTATACTAGTAGGATTATTTCTTACTTATTGTATTACTGTCAGAGGAAGAGGCCAGAATCAAGGAGGAGTTCAAAATGGGAAAGTTTGAAGTATATCATTAAGCACAGGCAGTTGCTAGGTGTCAGGCAATAAGCTGGAACTAAAATAGGAATGAGCATCAAGGAAACAAAATCTACCATTTACTGAGGCATTCTCCTAAGTCCTAAACATATTGTGTCATTTATTTTCCTGTTGTCCTATTTTTTAAAATTTTTTAGCTGATAAAATTTGGTCTTGAGATTAAATTTTTTCCCAAATCCTATAACTAAACAGTCAGTGAAATTCAAACCTAAATGTATCCAACACTAAACTGAGGCTCTTAACCAAGTATTTTCAACTGTCAAAATGCTGAATATGCTGGGTGTGGTGATGTATGCCTGTAATCCCAAAGGCTTGGGTGGCTGAGGCAGGAGGATCACAATTTTGAGGCCAGCCTTAGCAACTAGAAAGGTCCTCAACAACTTAGTGAGACCCAATCTCCAAGTAAAACAAAAAGGGCTTGGTGGGATGTTGCTTGGTGGTTAAGCCTCCCTGGGTCCAATCCCTGCTACCGAAACAAAAAAAAAACATGTTGACTGCATGACCTGGAACACAGTAGATCAGGGCTAGGTTGATGAGCCAGTTGAAAGGTATAAGAGAATAAAATCAGGAATGGAAAGGGAGATATCAAGCATATATCAGGTTTTAGAGGCTGGAAGGGTAGAGGGGCAAATAAATTATAAAGTGGAAAGTTTCTGGAATATTAAATACTTCCTCATCCTGACTTAACGGTTTATACCTGCTAAGGATTTCTCTTTTTATAGCTTGAATAATTAATGTGATTCTGATGCTACAATTGCGAGTTATTCATAATAGAATTCTGGAGCACACTTTGACAAAAAACAACTTAAGCCTGAATGGGAAATATCTAGATAGCTTCAGAGTGGTTAAGATTTTTGTTTTTATATTTTGGCATGGGGTCATGGAATGGGAGTAAAAGGTGGGAGAGGAAGGACTATCCAAGTAAAGATAGTATTAATTCTGTATCTTAGGAAAGAATTGCTGAAGTCATTAGTCATATGAATAGGGTTTCACTTTCAAAATGCATCCTGTACCTTTTCATTTTAGGAAATGAAATCAGGTTCTGATTTCATTTCCCATTTACTTTAAAGATGATGATGGTTCAGTATCTACATTATCATATGAATCTGTGCCGGGCTCATTAAATATATTGTACTGATGGAAATTTCCCCAAATTATGTTGAGTACACAATTGCTTGCATGTTTCTGTATGTATAGGTTAATATAGAAATGTCCCAGGAGAAGAGATGTCTCCAAACAAGGGTCCAAGGAGTTCTTGGAGAGCAGGAGGAACTCAACTTAGGACCAGCAGGGATTTTGACTGTTACGGTTTGGATATGAAGTATCCTCCTCAAAGCTCCTATGTTAATACAGGAATATTCAGAGGTAAAAGGAATGGACTGAATGGTAGCTGTAGTCAGCTGGGGCATTACTTGAGGAACTAGGTCATTGGGGACACTCCCTGGAAGAGTGCATCTCTCTGAAGGCACCCTCTCTTTCCTCCACTATGCCCTTCCACCATGATGTGCTGCCTCACCTCTGGCCCAGAGCAATAGAGTCAGCAGACCATGGACTGAACCTCTGAGACTGTGAGCCAAAACAAACTTTTTCTCTTCCTCCAAGTTGTTCTTGATGGGTATTGTGATTACAGTGACACAAAGCTGACTAATACATCGACGTATATGACAGGAAAAATTTTCAGCACACAGTCAGAGGCATAAACAGAGGTTTATATAAGAAAGCAAATACATATTCAAGGGAGAATGAGGCCAATCTCAAGAGTGAGAGATGTGTTTTCAGGGTTCCTGGTTGATATATTAAAGAAAACTTTGTGAAAAGTGGGTATAGAAAGGTATTGTAGGCATGATATCAGTCTGGTGATCTCAAGACAGTTTCTGGTGATCTGGTCAATCTTAGGATCCTCAGGATGACATGGTCTTCATAATCTGATTAATAAAATAGAACTGAAAAGTTTTCTAAATTACAGGTTCCTCAAGATACAGTATCTTTCTTTGCTTAATCTATTTATTGGTGGATTAGTTAACAATGCACAGGTAGACTTACAGATATCCCAGGAATTTGGGAGGAACAGGCCTGGGCGACAGACTTAGGGAATGTTAGGCCTAGAAAAGCGTATGAGAAAATTCTGAATTAAAACAGATTTTCTTGTCCTTCCTTTATGTCTCCTTTCTATTTCATATTCCTATACCCTACCTCAGAGAGAGGGTACATTGATGTCTTTCATTTTTATGGGATTATCATTCTGTAGGGTTTACCACTGCCCTTTAATTGCATAAGCCCTTAGAAAATTCCATGCATTGTTTTTAGTAGCCACTTGTTTAAATCACATAGAAATTATTTTTTTGCTACCTCTTTGTCTTCTTTTTTCATAGTTTTTACTCTTAGGAATTTGAGTTTTTTATATGGTATTTCTTGCCTTCCTGGGAGTACTATCTACCTATCAACACACATCCTAGATTTCTTAGAGAAGATAATTCTGCTGTTAGTAGTCACTATTGATATGTCCTTGCAACTAGAATATAAACTTCCTAATACCTTGTCAATTCCTATGCTTGAGTCACTTTTTAAAAATAATATAATGGGGCACAAGATAAAGTAGTTCTATGCACACCACTTTAATTATATTTTTGCTTATCCTTGTGGGACTCAAAGTTGATGCTTAATGGACCCTGGTTAAATAATTGGCTGCGTTGAACTGGGGATCTACAGAACACTATAATAATTTATATATATATATATATATATATATATATATATATATATATATATATAGAGAGAGAGAGAGAGAGAGAGAGAGAGAGTGTTTGTGACTGAAATAGGGACTAGTACAATGTCTCTCAAAGGATAGATTTCCTGGTCTATCTGCATTAGAGTCCCCTGGGATGTTTAATAAAACTTCATGTTTCCTGCTTCTACCCAAAAGGTTATGGGGCAACACCTGGAATTCTGCAAATTAATAAGCTCTCCAGGGGATTCCAAAGCACCTCAATAACTATGATACTCAACAACATTTACAGAGTGCTTACTATACTAAGCATTATGCTAAGCACCTTAAATAGCTTGTTTAATTCTCATAAAAAAACATATTATATAAGGTCTTTGTATTGCTATTAGAAGAGGAAAGTAATGCACAGGAGAGGTTAGGAAACTTTTAGGAGCATTAGTGTCTCCCTTTGATTGAATTTACCAAATTATTTAAGTAACTCATTTAAAAATTCAGTAAACCTGACCCTTTGATGTCAGATAGATATGTTCCTTTACTCAAAGGTCAGAGCCTCATTCTCTTGTGCCTTCATTATGAGAGGTTGGGTATGACAACAATCTTGTTAGTGAAAAGTCTACTGGTCTTTTCTCTCTTTCTTAACACCCTAAAAAAGGGTACTGAAACATTGCCATAATGTTAACTGTAAGTAAGCATGTGAGTTTCTTTTCTTTTTTTTTAATATTTTTAGTTGTAGATGGACATAATACCTTTTTTGAGAGAGAGAGAGAGAGAGAGAGAGAGAGAGAGAGAGAGAAGAGAGAGAGAGAAAATTTTTTTAGTATTTATTTTTCAGTTTTCGGTGGACACAACATCTTTATTTTACGTGGTGCTGAGGATTGAACCCAGTGCCCGTGCATGCCAGGTGAGCACATTACCACTTGAGCCACATCCCCAGCCCAATACCTTTTTTTAAAAAAAAAATTTGTTTGTTTGTTTGTTTTTAATTTGGTGCTGAGGTTTGAACCCAGTGCCTCATGTGAGCTAGGCAGGTGCTGTACCAATGAGCCACAACCTCAGCCCAGGTTGTGGGTTTCTTCTACTATAGGTATGTTTTTTTTTTTTTTTTAGGTGTGCATGCTCTTTAGAAGCTTAAAATATCAGTGCTCAAATGGAATAAATAGGGTATTTGCCCAACATTTTACCATATATATTAGCTAGGTAATCAAACCAAAGATCAAAAGATGTAATTGGAAAAATTGGTTGCTGGTTTTTAATTATTGAAATTTTAAGGCACTAGAGTGGAAATGGCACTGAAGTCTAGCTCTTTTACCTTAGGACAATTGAATTGAGGATCAGAATAGTAATTTTAAATGACAGATATGAGACGGATCTCTATAGTTTAGGCCAGTTTCTAGTTCCATCTGCATTCAGCACCCAAAATGAAAGAAATTGTTCTGATTCCCTCCTTTTGCATACACAGAAAACCAGTACAACATATTAATGTATTTTATTAACAAAGAACAACTGTGAATTAGAAGCAGGTTTGATGAAAGGATGGAAAGAAGAGAGAAATGAAAAAGTCTGCCTGGTAATATATCTCATTAAGTGCAGAATTCATTAGAAGGAAATTCATGGGAAAATAATTTTAAGAGTATATAAAATCATTTGATGTGTGCTCTTCATTTTGTATAAGAACTTTTCTAATTGCCTAAGTTGATTAAGAATAGCTATAATCTAGGTTACTTGTACAATAAAATGTAAATTGCCAAATTGTTCTTTATTTATTCTTTCTTGTAGTGTCTTCATAATATAATCCCTTGTATATGCTGATGAGAGCTTGGATTGCTTTGGAAATGTCTTAGGTTTTGTTGTATGGATAATTATTTAATTTAGGAGGATTAAATCAAGGAGATTATACTCTATCTTGATGTTAGTGTCTGTGAAATTAAATGCTGTAAGCAGTGAAAGTCACTTTTTCTAACTAAGCATGACAGGTAAGAGTCAATGACATAACTTAAAAATAAAGTATGCAGTATAAAATAAAATCTACTTGCAATATGTAAAAACAAAATCATTAATATTGATACTTTTGGTGAATAATTCACATGATTTATTCTTGAATGAATGAAAAGTGTTTACGAGAACATATATATTTAAATAGATTATTATATAAATGTATGTGTGTGTAATCATCCATATCATAATTAGAGATACATTTTTCTTCTAGAACCCCTGACAATTGGAATTCATAATACTTAAAGGAAATTGTAAGTCTCTATGCTTTGGCTCCACAAATCAACATAAATAAAAATATAACTCATTCAAAGGGCTTTACACAAGTAAAACAATAAAATGAAGTCATAGTTGATCTTGAAAGAGACCAATTTTTATATGCTGACTGCATAAAGGATCAATGTACTTGAGGGTGTTAATTGTGTATATCAAAAGAGTTGGTTGAAATAAAAAAATGGTAAAGTGTAAATCAAAGAAATAAGATTTGTTCCACTGCATTAAATCTTTCAGAATATTGAGTTTCCACAGTAGATATGTTTAGACATGATATAAAGTACATGAGAATTCCTAATACATACTAATACATATTTTGAAGCTGTAATAATTAACACAGCTGGGTACTAGAGATGAACAAGGCAAGAAGTAAATGGATTACATAAAGAATCCATAAATAGACAAAAATAATATGTGGAAATTTGGATATATTAAAGCTGTCATTTCTCCACAATAGAGAAAGGATAAATGGTTTTAAGACAACAGGAAGAAAACAAAAATCACCACAGATTCCTACCTCTCTGTTTGTACCAGTATATATCCAGGTGAATCAAATACTTAAATAAGTCATAAAGGTAAAATAAATAAATAAATGAGTAAATTTATTTGTATTCTTGAAGTTTGGTAGACCTTTATAACTAGGACATGAAATTTTACACCCATACATTTGATGAGATAAAACATAGTGAAAAAATAAACAAAGTCTAAAAAATGAGAATAAAAATTTGTACCATAAATGTTAAATTCTTTTTAAATGTACAAAACAGGCTGTATACCACTAAGAAAAAGGATAAGAAAATAATACAAATTTGCAAAGGATATAAATACTCTGTTCACAGAAAAGGAAACATAGTTTAGAAGAGACATGGAATCATAAAGGTGGAAATGTGTGATCCTTTTCCTTGTCCATCATGAGGATCATGGCCAACACTCCTGTAACAAGATATATTAACAAGAGAAAAGCATAACAAATTTATTTAATTGAAATTTTACATGACATGAGAGCCTTTAGAAATAAAGACTCAAGAAAAACTATTTTTATGCCTCAGTTCCTTGAGGAGTGGAAAATTGTGTAGATCTATGATTAGACTAAAGGGTGTGACCTAATGGTAATAGCTTGAGAGAAGCAGGGAACAGAGCTAGGTGTTTCTGTTCAGATACTTGTTCTTTCTGTGTATGTAGCATTCTTTCATTCTGGGCTTTCAACAGGACCCCTCTGGAAGTGGGGGTCTTCAAGAGAGAAGGGAGAAAGTGATCTTTCTAGGTTTTATGACTTGTTTGGGGCAAAGGGGTTCTGGTTTCCATGACCCACTTCAGGAAAGAGGAATTTCAGTTTCTATGGCTTGCTTCATAAGGTAAGGAGTGGTATACAGGAGGATTGGGAGAAATTCAGAAAGATCTTGCTTCTGAGGCCCTCAAAATTTTCTTTAATTCCACGTACTCAGCATGCCAGTGTGTAATATTTTGGGGTATCATATCCTGAGCCCCAACAGAATGATGGCCAACTCTGTTCCTAATTAAATAAATGAAAAGTAAAACTACAGTAATTTATGTCTTATACATCAGATCATAAAAATTCATAAAAAAGAATTTTAAAACATGACAGTAATTATCTGAGAGGTACAGGAATAGGCACATTATATACAATTGGTAGTAATAAAGAGCAGCAGAATTTTTAGAAGGCAGTTTTGCAATATTTATCAAAATTCAAAATTACTTTAATCCCTCAATTCCAATATTAATAATCTAACTAAATGATACTCTTACCTAAAATGTGCCAAAACATTGCCACCCAGCTATTCATTGCAGTATTGTTGGCAGTAATAAACTGAAAAACTTAAATGTCAGTCAATAGGGAATCTGCTAAACATATTACAATATATTGATATAATGCAACAGTAAAAGTAAATTAGATCTGCTTATATATGAGATATCAGTTTTAGTCAGCTTTTTCACAGCTGTGACCAAAAGACCTGATAAGAACAATGTTAAGGAGGAAAAGCTTATTTGGGGCTTCACAATTTTAGAGGTGTCAGTCCATAGAAGGCCAACTCCATTGCTCAGGTTGGAGGTAAGGTATAACATCATGGAAGAAAGGTGTGGTAGAGGAAAGCAGCTCAAGGCATGGTACCAGGAAGCAGAGAGTTGGATCTACTCACCAGAGACAAAATATGCATCCCAAAGGTAGGCCCTCAGAGACCTGCCTCATCCAGCCACACCCTACCTGCCTAAAGTTACTACCCAGTTAATCCATTCAAGTTGAATAATGCACTGACTAGGTTAAGGCTTTCCATAACCTAATCATTTCACCTCTAAACTTTCTTGTACTGTCATACGTGAGCTTCTGGAGGATACCTCCTATATAAATCATAACAATTATCTAAGAACATGCTTAAGTGAAAATAGTAAGCTAAAGACAGCATTATCCCTTTTGGGGAGCGAGTTGTTCAATAACTCTCCAGGGAGCTCATTTTGGGTTGTCTGGTCACCTGAAATCACTTATTCAAACTATGAGGGCAACTTCAAGACTCATATTCACACTAAACTATAGCTTCTTTCTAGCAGGCAGGTCTATTAACTTGCACTGAGTTTCTGAACTCTCTAGGTGCCAGGCAACTGGTATTTCCTAGCATTTCTCTAAAAAGCTTGGAATTTATACCCTTCAGTGTTGGAGCTCACAACATTTATCCCTCTTTGGTAAAGCCATTTTTATGCTCACCCTCCAAGAAGAATAGAGGACCAGCACTGGACATGACCCATTTTCTAGAGCAAAGCTTTGACATTTACAACCAACCCAGGGATTCCTCTATCAGATGTCAATGGAGGAGAGACCTCATGATCCATCTTGCTGACCCTAAGCTTTCTCAATAAAGCTTTATTGTTAATTTATACCATGTCACACTGACTGCTGAATTTGCTCTAACTCACCATGCCACAATTTATATTTGTGGTTATGTGCAAAAATGTTTTTGAGGAGCTGAGGTTGTGGCTCAGTGGTAGAATGCTTGCCTAGCATGTGTGAGGCACTGGGTTCAATTCTTAGCATCACATATAAATAAATAAAAAATAAAGCTCCATCAGCAACTAAAAAAAATTTTTTTAAATGGTTTGAAGCATATCCAAAAAACTGTTACTAAGGATTAGAGAGAGAGGAGTAATTTATGTGCATAAGGGGATTTTTACTTTTCATTTTCTACTCATTTCATCAGAGAGTTGATTTTGAAATTGTTTCATTTTATTCTGAACTTCATTAGAAGTACAAAAATACTGTATACTTACATAGAAATACATGAAGTAAAAAATTAATGATCTCTTCCCCATACAATTATTGTTCTAGTTCCCATTCCAAGTAACTAATGTTAGGAATTTGGTGTCTATAATTCCACATCTTCCTCTTTGTTCAGGTAAACAGATGCCTGCATGTGTGGAAATTTTCTGGATTTTTTTGGATAATAGATTTTACTGTTTAGATTACTTTGCAAATTGTTATTTTTTACTTGTATACCTTATTAGCTACTTACATATATTTTTAACTGCATAATATGCTACACTATAGATAACTTATATCACATTCCCCTAATGGAGGATATTCTATGAATAAAAAAACATAGGACAGGTCACTGTGGGATTGCTGGGTCATAGGTTGTACATATATTCTTTTAAAATAGATTTACTCAGAGTATTTTTCATAATTCTTTCTCCCATCAGCAATGTGTGTTAATGTCTGTTTTTCTGGACCTTGGCTGGGCTGAAAATTACTAATCTTTAAAATGTTTCTAAACAAGGTCCAGGGCGATAATCTTATAGGGTATATTGATTTTCCTTTTTTAAAATGAGGAAAGTTGGGCAGCTTTTCATATGTTAACTGACTGATTTGAATTTCTGTTCAGAAGGCCACAGGTCCTTAGGGATTTTACAAATAACTCTTTGTTATTTCGAAAAGGTAGGGGGTTCCCCATTTTACAAATAATTCCTATATTATCTTGATAAGGTTAAATCTCCCTTATTCATTTTATGTAGAAAACATAACCATATCAAAATCTGACCAACACAATAGAAGAAAAGTAGGCCAGTGGCTCTCAATTCTGGGTATACCATATAATTATTTGGGGAGCTTTTTAAAAATGATCATGCCTAAGCTCACCTGAGTTTCTGATTATTTGATTTGAGGTATGGTCTAGGGTTTAATGTTTCTAATGTACTACAGACCAATGTTACTTGTCCATATAATACCAGATTCTAAATGAAATACTAACAAATTGGATCAAGTAGTTCATTAAAGTAATAGTACCCCACAATTGAGTAGAGTTTATTTGAGGAATATAAAGATGGTTCACCATTAGGAAATTTGTCAATATAATTCATTATTCCCAAGAACCAATGCCAGCATTTCTAGGAAATCTCTGAGTAAGTTTGGACTAAGAAACCCATTACCATGATAAAATTACTTATCACAAACCATAGAAACATTATTGTAAAGTGAGACATACTAAAGTCGTTAAATTCACATTAAAGTCAGGATCAAGTCCAGGATGCTCAATTTAATCAACAATAAATATTTTTGAGATCTGGCTAATGCACTATGACAATGGATAAGTGGTATGGATATTGTAAATAAAGAGATATAATCAAGACATGAAATTATATACCTAACAAATTCAAGACTATTAAAATATTAGCATTTACAAGAAAAGTTATAAGGTAAATGAATGAACTGTAACTATGGAAAATAAATAACATTTTTAAAACTAGGAATATATAATTAGAAAACAAAATGAAGAGTATATCATATAAAATATATGTAATAACTAAAAATCAAATACTTGAAACAAAATTTAATAAAATATAGGACCTATGTGAAGAAAGTTGTAATATTTTAATGAGATTTAAAACAAGTTTTCCCAAATAGAGAGGCATTCCATGTATTTGTATACAGTTTTTAAAATGTCAATTCATCTCAATTTTCTCCACAAATATAATGCAACTAAAGAAAAATATACCCCTTAAAAACCTGCCACAAACCCCACATAATATCCTCAAGTGTTCTTTTATTGAAACCAGATGAAATCATTTAAATTCAAGTGGAAAAATGATGCCTGAGAATATTTAAGAAACCTGTGAAAATAAGAAGGCCTCATGGGGATTTGTTTTGCCAGATAGTAAATCTTAAGTTGTAAAACCATTTGAATACATAGATGGATATATGATAGATGGATAAATATGTGGATACATAGGTGATTGATAGATAGATAGATGTAAATTTGAGGAAATAATCAAGTCCTGAAACACAACTGAGTATATATTGAAACCCAATATTTGACAAATTTTGTCTTTTATTTCTGTGTGGAAATGATGTTTTTTTTAAAACATAATGGATATTAAGTTAGAGTTTGGTTGGAGTAAGTAGTTCTGGTGTGCTATTGCACAGTAGGGTGATCATAGATAATGATAATGTACTCCAAAAAAACAGGAAGAAAGGGTTTGAAAGTTTTCACCATAAAGTAATGGTGAATGTTTGAAGGAATCAATATATTCAATCTGATTAAAGAATTACACAGTATAAAAACATTGAAACATTATATGATAACCATTAATATGTGTAATTTTTGTGTCTTTTCATATCAGTTAAAAATAAATTTAATACAAAATAAAAATAAATGAGTATAATGATGCTGGCATAATTTGCAATCCATATGGAAAAAAATACATATATATTCTATCTCACAACATATACAAAAATAAATTCAAATGGTATGAGGATATAAATGTCAAAAACTCATAACTATTAGAAGGAAGTTTAATGTTTTTTTTCTTTAATTCTAACCAAAAGAGGAATTGTAGGCACCAGAAGTAAAATTTTAGATCTTGCTAAATAAACATAAAATAGAAACTATAAATAACATTGAAAGACATTTAGAAGATTGTTGTCCCTAATGAACAGAGACCTCAAAAAAAAAAAAAAAAGAGTGAAAGACAAATGATACAAAAGAAAAATGGGCAAATTAGATGTGGAAACAACTTATAGACAGGAAATTATGTAATTCTTTGAAGTTTTGGTAACAGGTATATACATTACTTATGATACTCAGAAATCACAGTACAATGTTGATTTTTAAAAAATCAAATCATAATAAAAATGTATATTTCATAGAATATGGCTTATATTAGATTTCATTTAGGTCTGATTTTCAGATAGGTATAAGAAGAACGTAGGGTAAGAGGCTGATTAAGGAAAATCCTGGCAGTTTTAATTTTGATCTTAAAAATGTGTGGACAATATATCCCCTTTGAAAAGTTTAGACATTTGAAGTCTCAATTACAATATTTTAAAGCCTACTTACTAATACCAACTGTTTATTGAACAAATTATATGTGTCATTCATAGGACTATCCATGCATGATTTCATTTAATTCTTAGAACAACTTATTTTTGACAATTATAATTAGTATTTGCATATTAAATATAGTAATCCAAGGCTCAGTGAGATTATGTAACTTGCCCAATATCACTTAATGGTAAAACAAGGTCTTATACTAAGTCTTTCTGACTCTACAGTCCATCTTTTTAACTTCCATTTGTGTATGTTATAAATGACAACTGTGGAAACTGAAGCATTTTAGAAGCCTCCATCTCTTAATAGTTTGTACAACCATGCTTCTTCACCTTTCTCCCCCTCATCTACCTGTTGGGCAATTTGATGAATTGGACAGACCCATTGTTGAAAAAAACTCCAACTACACACACACACACACATACACACACACACACACTCACACACATACAAACACACACACAAACACACTCACATATAAACACATGCGCAACTTTGCATATAATTTTCAGGAAATTATGGACCCTCTGAAGCCTAAGCTGGATCTTTGTGTCATGAGCCTCTATTTACCCAATGATGAGGAGATCTGGAAACAAAGATTTCACTATTCATACAAATGTATAACAATTTGGGGGAAACTGTATTGAATGAGTTTTTAAATCTTATGTGTGTTTTTTTAAATTTTAAAAAAAAATTTGGAGGTTACTAGTGGTGAACCCACCGGTACTTTACTACTGAGCTACATCCCCAGCATCCACCCCACCACCACTTTTTTCAATTTTGAGATAGGTTCTTGCTAAGTTGCCCAGGCTGACCTCTAACTTGTGATCTTCCCTGCCTCAGTCTCCTGAGTTGCTGGGATTATAGACATGTGCCACCATGCCTGGCATGCTTTATTTTTTGTGTGACTATAGAATGAAATGGAAAATTTGGATTAATTATTAAAATAAATTAGGAGAGGAATGAAAAGAAATTAAAAGAATTCCTGTGTGCTAGATTGCCATTCACTTAGCAAATAATTATTTGATTATCATTAATTAATTACTATTAATTAATGATAGAACATCTACAAAATTTGATGTTCTGTCATTAATTAATACTAATATCAGAAATAAAATACTCTTGTGGTAACTATTACATCACTCACAGTTATACTCCAAAATGTCTTCTTAAAGATAATGACTTTACCTACCTTTATACCCAGTTTACTCAAGGATATACTTGTTGGTACTTAATCCAGATCATAAAATTTCTAAGGAGTGCTTATTTTAGTCAACTTTTTTCATCACTGTGACTAAAAGACCTGAGAAAAACAATGAGAAGTGGAAAAGTTTATTTTGGCTTATGAATTCAGAAGTTCAGTCCATCGTCAGCCAACTTTATAGCCCCAACCTAATGTGAGGCAGAACATCATGGTGGAGGAAAGTTGCTTAGGATATGGCAACTAAGAAGCAAAGAGAGAGCTCCACCATCCAGGGGCAAAATATAAACCCCAAAGGCATGTCCACACCACAGTGATTTAATTCTTCCAGCCATATACTACCTGCTGAAGTTACCACCCAGTTGATCCATATCAGTAGATTAATCTAATAATTCCACATCTGAAAATTCTTACATTGTCTTACACATAAACTTTTGGGGGCATGCCTCACATCTAAACCATAAAATTTATTTTGTAAGCCCAGTGCTGAAATAATGTATTTGCTGTGTGTACCGGTTCTTGTTAGATCTACTAGGCAACTATTTTGAAGATCATTTGCCCTTTTACAAGAAAAATAGCATCTCATAATCTCATCAATTATAGTGGTTATGTGAATCATAGACAGGACATATAACTAGTAAATGCATAACATATATGAGGAAGTTGGATTACCCAAAATGTCTTTTACACTAAACACTAATACCTAGTTTGTGGCTAGTCATATAATAGATAAGAAAGTCTGGAACAGTATGGTACTCTTATTGAGAGTAAATAATGGTAAAAGCTCCACAAAGTACTGACAGAAATGTGAGTTATTGAAAATGATGAGATTTTTAAAAGTGTGTAGGTAGTAATGGATCCATTTGGGTTAACTGAGAACTGATGAAAATACAGACTTGATGAATAGGTCTCAATTAAATAGTCCCTTAGTTTTCTCTTTTGCTTTTGCTTTTTTCTTTATACCTGGGTATCTTGCCAACAAATTCACCCAGAACTTATCTTAGTGAATTTCCATTCCATATCAATGAATTTCTTTTGACCCTGTGATTGCACAATGATACTGAAGTATACGCAGAGAGAGATTGATGATCCTAGAATGAACAGCCAAACAATTAACTGCATTTTATATAGATTCTTAGTACATGTGGTGTGTTTGGGTCTCGGCTACAATTACTTGTGACTGGTCCCATTTTTGAAAGTTTGTAGATGGAAAGTACCTTACTTCTGTGCCGCAGTCTGGCTGGGCACAATTCAGGAGCCACTTGTCAAAAGAAATGAACTTTATTTTTAGAACACACACTGCACCACACAGCTCTTCAAGGAAAACCCTCAGAGCCCAACTGCCCAACTGCACCACCGGCTTCCCATAAGCCTCTCAACCTCCCCACCTCCTCCTGCTCTTGAGGCTGATTGGCTGGGTTGCGTGGGCAGAGCCAAAAAAAGTCCCCCAATGAGCAGCTCTGTGGTCTGAAAGAGCAGGGAAACAACCCAATGAGCATCACCGCAGAGGAGCCAATCAGTTGGCAGCTAGAAGTTTGCTGGGGCCGCTGTGAGCCAATCATCAGCTGGCAGCTGGAAGTTTGCTGGCAGCTCGAAGTTTGCTGGGGCCCCTTTGGCTGTGGCTCTCAACACTTCTGTGCTGAGAATTTATGTGCACCAGAGGATTTTAGTTTGAAATTTTTCCCTCAGTTTGCCAGAATTTCAGTACCACATCTTTTCTTTTGTCCTTACTTAAATGTTCATGGTACTTTCACTTGGCAAAACACTAAACTTTTGTATTGACATTTTAATTTTAAATTAATTTTGGATCTGGAAAAAAAGACTTATTAAGTAAACCTTAGTATTAAAACACACACATATCTCTTTCTAATAGATAAAGTTATTAAATCTTCTCTTGGATTCCTAGGTTGATGTCACTTTGAGACTAGGTGGGATAGTGTATTCCTTTTGTCAAGGGTATGCAACAAATAAGTCTGTTAAATGGAGGATATAAAATTATAAGTCAAATTCTCATATTCCTTTTTTGCTGAAAACATTTGTAGAATCTTCTTATGTTCTAGAGAATTTCTTTTTAGAAGGATTCCTGGATTTCTACATTAGAAGTGTGACTGGATCTCATAGGCTACAGGCAGCTACTGTTCTGATCACTGAGTCTTAAGTTGGTTTTCCCTAATCAAAAGATCCTGTCTGGTACAATTGCATGAATAGATGACACATTTCATCTTAGTACCAGACAAAGCAACCTAGGTTCTGTGGCACTGATGTAAAGGAATAACCATTACTTTGTCTTTCTAAATGTTATCTTAGGCAAATGCCATTGTGGTTAAGGTTCCTATTCACCTCTATCCCATTTTTGTTTGGTATGATAATTGTCCTCTTGCACAATAATACTCTTCTCCCTCTAAGTAACACTAATAAAGAAGTAGCATTCTAGTAGCATGACTATTAGATATAATTTCCTAGTCATTGCCAACATAAAGTCAGGCAACTGATACAAAACACTCCTATGTATATGTATGTATCTTGTGTGTGTGTATGTTTTTCCAGGTTGGAGAAGAATAAAAAGTCCTTTTTGCATTCTTAAAATCGATTTTCTACAGTAAGAAAGAAGTGAGCAGGTAACAAAATGAGCCATAGGTTATATTTCTACAGGTTTGAAATGAGCCAAAATTTCCGTTCTGCTCTGTAGTCTCAGTGAACTTACTTTTATGAAATGTCTGCAAAACTGCCTAGGTTTGTTTCTAGTATTCTGTGAGCTAATTGTTTATGTTATTTTAAATTGATGTTTAAACTCTGTTCTTTGTGCTGCTGGAATTGATTTTGAGTCCAAAATCATGTTGAAGGTAATCATATGAAATGCAGTGTTTTACTTTCAATAGTACATATTTTCTGGCATCTCTCTTCACTCACTGAATTTTCAAAATAGCAATAAATAGTTGTAATGATGAATATGACATTTGTAAAAAAAAAGTCCACTAAGCCAGGGATCAAAAGATTAAATCGAAAATACAATCCTGACTTTGCAATTAACCAGATGTATGACTTAAAAGAAGTCACTTCCCTCTCTCAGCCTTATATTATTACCTTTGGAAAATAAGAGAGATGAATTCTTCATGTGCCCTTTTCCTGCTAAATACCTGCTATCTATTGTTTTAGGGCTACCTTTGCTGGATAATAACATTTATTATGAGGTACTATTTTTCAACCTCTCTGGAAGAATATTTCTATTTATTTATAGAATTATAGCAGCAATTTCAAAGTATTTGGGTTTTTTGACATTTGAGAAACAATTCAGCATTGAAGTATAATTATATCTTCTTTTAACTTTCAACTATTTAGCAATACAGTAATAAACTGACAGAATTTATTGACAAAAGAGAAGTTCATTGTTTGTATGAGTTCATATTTTCCCCTGTGATACTTTAATTTCCTTTAGTAAAAATCATCCAGTTTTGTTCTCATGTTTCAGGAGAGAACATTAGGATGTGTTTCAGATATTATTGCTTATGTTTAGTGAGTCAAAATCAGAGGAATCTGTAGAAGTAAATTAAAAAAATAAATCCCTAATCTAAAGGAAGGGCGATGTGGTAGAAATACCTGTTATTCAACATAAGAAAGAAAATGATTTCTTTTTCTTTCTTTTGTTTCTATGTTCTTTAGTTACAGTGGCTCTTAAGGATCTTGTTTATACAAGCTGACATTGGTAGGGCATAAAGTTTAGGCCTTTGGATCATAAAATGACAAAAGGCAGGAGATCAATTGATACAGCTGAGTTTTACAGGTTAGTTCATCATTCATTCATTAAATTGTTCAGTATTTAAGTACATATATGTGCCAGGCACTGTGCTTTGACCTATATATAATTTTGTCAACCAATGTATTTTCCCACCTTTTTAACAATTCTAAGATGTATATTGGAGAGGAATAGCTAACAAACATCTTTTTGCTTATCACTAAGCTTCATCATTTGTAATATTAGATTCAGATATCTTCAAAATGAAATAAAATGTTGGTTATACCCTTCCTATCTTATTACCATCACTTATTCCATGAGGCAGTCAGCACCCTTCCCTTGATATATTTTCATTTATTTAATACACATGTATCTCCTATATACCAATTATTTCCACACATTCTATTTTTTGAGATTGAATTACATGTGTTTAAATTCTATACAAATTGTATGTAAGTAGTATTATTATTGTAACATTCTGTAACCTGATTTTTTTATGTTCAAACTTAAGTTTTTGAACTTAAATTTATGTTGATACAAGTAGCTTTACTTACATTTTAATTACTATACGCTCTTCAGATGTTTAAATATTCCATAGTTTATCTGTTCTCTTATTGATGCAATTTTTAAAAATATTTTTTGTTATATATAGACATATTTATTTTATTTTTATGTGGTTCTGAGGATTGAACCCAGTGAACCCACATGCAAGGTGAGTGCTTTACCACTGAGCTACAACCCCAACCCCTTGTTGATGCACTTTTAAATTCTATTTTTTTAATTGTAGTATTAATGGCTCCATAAGAAAAGAAAAATATTGTAGAGATATTCTTATGTAAATGTGTGAGAATTTCTCTAATTGTATAACTAAGACTGGCATTGTTCAAACAAAGAATAAGATCATTTTCAAATATATCAGTTATTGTTGATTTGTTGTCTAAATAATTTACATGCAATTATTGATATGCCCATCAGTAGAATCTGAGTGTTATCATTGTTTTACAACTTTTGAATAGTGATGTATTAGGGTTGTTTTCCTTACTTTTCTGTTTTATGAACATTTCCATAATTTAGGGATTCTTCCTTCCTTGAATTTCGTTTTTAAATATTTATTTTTAGTTGTAGTTGGACACAATACCTTTATTTTATTTTATTTATTTTTATGTGGTACTAAGGATCAAACACAGGGCCTCACACAGGCTAGGCAAGTACTCTACCACTGAGCCACAACCCCAGCCCACTTCCTTGAATTTTTGATAAGAGTCACCAGTTAAAATAATAAATAGTCATTTTTCTGATTGTAGAGGTGTGTTTTTATTATTGATATAACTTATTTAATGGTTATTGATTTATTCAGGGTTTTGTTTTTCATCAGGCAACTCTGATAATTTATTTTTTCTAGGCAATTATTCATTTTTAATTTCAAACTTATTGATATGATATTGTCTGTAATATTTTAGCTGATATGTGTCTGAAACAGACTTGTTTCATCTTTTATTTGCTGTTTTTCCTTTTTTAAAAGTATGGAACTTGTTTACTTTAAAGGATTCTTCCTTTTAGAATGACCTGCTGGGTGTTTGTAGGACAAACCTGGCAGAATATTTTGGAAACACACAGTAAATTTTCTGGGAGGAAATTGAATCTCTACTACTAGAAATGAATTCTGTGCTCAAAAATTTGTCCTCTTTATATTTATAGCCTAATTCCAATATCTTTCTCTTTTTACATCTCTCATTTTCTTTCCCTTTAAATGTGTTAATCCTATTGCTTAGTGACTGGTTGAGATAAATGGGGTAGAAAAAGGAAAATGTGTGTGTGTGTGTGTGTGTGTGTGTGTGTGTGTGTGTGTGTGTGTTTATATTTCTTGGCAGGAGCTTCCCATTTTTATTTTATTTTTATTTTTGGTTCTGAGGATTGTACCCAGAACCTTCCACATACTAACCACATGCTCTACCACTGAGCTATAGCCCTAATCTCCCTGGAGCTTCTCATTTTGAAAAATGCAGTGGAGTGAAGATTAAGAATTTTGACCTTGATGAGAAATTAAATGTTATCCTTCTAAGATAATAAAAGGACACAATTTAAAGTGCTTGACATCAAAGAGAGAAGGCCAATATTTAACCAGTTTTGAAACAGAAAATATTCCATGAATATTAAATCTTTCTATGTATTTGATACTTCTTTTTTCTTATTAAAATGTTGTTCTGTAGCTGTGATGGTTAATTTTACATATCAACTGGATTGGGCCATGGAGTGTCCAGATGTATGGTGAGACATTCTTCCGGTTGTGTCTCTGAGGGTGTTTTTGGATGAGGTTGACATTTGAGTTGGTGGATAGACTCAAGAAGATTGCCCTTCCTAATATGAATAGACCTCATGTAATCAGTTGAAGGCCTGGATAGAACATAAAATCTTGCCTGACTTTTTCAGGTAGGACATCAGTCCTTTCCTGCTTTCAGACTTGAACTGAAACATGCCTCTCCTTGGGTCTTGAGCCTATTGGCCCTTGGAGTGGAACTTACATCTTTAGCTGCACTGGTTGTCAGGCCTTTGGATTTGGACTGGAATTACACCACTGACTCTCATGGGTTTCCAGCTTGCTGACTACAGATCTTTGGATTTCTCAGCCTTTTAAATTGTGTGAACCAATGACTAATACTAAGTGATGCTAAAATACTTATCATAAATTGCTCCTCATATATATAGAAAAATATATATATGAAAATAAAACACAGGCTCTAATTTTATATATGTGTTTGTGTGTCCTCTTAGTCGTTTCTCTGAAGAAACCTAATAGAGCTGTTTATTGGAAGAAAATCTTTAAACTCTGTTGGAAAATAAATAAAAAAACCCAGGAACAAAGCAATCAAAAAGGTTTATTCTAGCATACAAGCTGAGGGGAAAATCCTCAAGGATCAAAATAAAGCATGTATTCTAGGAAGGAATAATTCCTCTGCCCAATTTTTCAGATATATCCTTCTGTCATTATTCTAAGCAATTTAGAGAACCAATTATCACTAAGTAAAATAAGCATCCGGAATTATAGACTGGAAAGCTTATATTTGAATGGTATCTGCGACTTGGATACTAAATCAGATATCCTCACTTTCCCTCTAGATAATATTTTTTCTAATTTAGAAGTATTATAAACCTATGAGAGAAATTACAGAGCATGTACAAAATAATTGGGAATACAACTAACAATAATTGAGAATCTCACTATCTAGAAGCTATGACTTTAGACAGTTCAGGTTATTTTTCTTGGTTTATGTATGTATTTTATAAAATTGTGATCGCACTCTATACAAATTTCATATCTGACATGTTCACTTGATGTTATATTTTAATAATTTTATTATGTCACTATTATTTTTTACATTTAACATGATAATAATGACATTTTTCAAATGACTGCATGTGAAGATTTTTAATGGATGGAATACAATTTATTTAATGATTCCCTTGTAGGATGTATAAGTTGTTCACAGTGATTTTTGCTATTTATAAATAATATTGTGATATGATTTGTACATAATAAACTTTTTGTATGTTTTCCCATATTTACTTAGGGTAATATACTAAAGCAGATATCATTGGTTTGAAAGATACAAACATTTAAAGATTGTTGACACTACTTTGCTTACTTTATAAACCATTTCACTTATACATCTTGTAATTTATGAGAACACTCATTATTCAACCTTTGATTATGTTGAATGTTGACAAATTAAAACTTCACAAATTTAACTAAAATAAAAAGATTTCTTATATTAATATTAATTTTCCTGTCATTGGTTTCTAGAAAGTATTAATATATATTTATTTATTTATTTATTTATTTATTTATTTTACCGGGAATTGATCTCAGGGGCATTCAACCACAGAGCCACATCTCCAACCCCCTTTTGTATTTTATTTAGAGACAAGGTCTCACTGAGTTGTTTAGCACCTCACTTTTACTGAGGTTGGCTTTGAACTCGCAGTCCTCCTGCCTCATCACCCCAGAGCCACTGGGATTACAGGCATGCACTACTGCACCCAGCTAGAAAATATGAATCTTGTCAGTATGGTGATATATGTCTGCAGTCCCACGACTTGGTAGGCTGAGGCAAGAGGATTGCAAGTTTGAGGTCCGCCTTGGCAACTGATTGAGACCCTGTCTCAAAATAAAATTTTAAAAAAGGGCTAGGGATGTAACTCAGAGGCAGAATGCTCCTGGTTTCAAACCCCTAAACCATCCAAAAAAAAAAAAAAAGAGAGAGAGAAAGAGAAAGAAAGGAAGAAAGAAAGAAAGAAAAGAAAGGAAAGAAAGAGTGAGTGAATCTTTTATTTCACATTGTTGGTCTCTAATTTTCTTCTGTAAATTGTTCACATTTTTTAACAGCTTTAAGTATAACTCATCATTTACCATACAATTCACCCATTTAAAGAGTATGGTTCAATAACTTGTTTATATATCACATTATTAATTTTTTAAAAATTGGGCTAAAGTATATATAACATAAAATTGCCATTTTGATCATTTTAAGTTTCCTAGTCATTGATATTTATTACATTCTATGTCATCCACCCATCACCAGTATACTAGTAAACATATATTGCCAATTTTTTTTCCTCACCCAAATGGAAGATGCAAATGTTACAGCCAGCCATTGATAACTTCTACAGCCACAGGTAACCTACTTCTGTGTTCTGGTTACTTTCTAGTCTTCATTTTGTCTTTGTGATTTTTTGTTTGTTTCTAGGTACCCCATGTAAGGAATCATATCATATTTATCCTTTTTATGTGGCTTATATCACTTATCATATTGTTTTCAAGGTTCTTCCATGTTGTAACATGTGTAAAATTTCATTTCTTTTTAAGGCTAAATAGTATTCCATTGTATGTATATGCTGTATTTTGCTTATCCATTCAACTGTTGGGTTGTTTCCACCTTTTGAGTATTACGAATATGACTGCAGTGAACATTGGCATATAAATATCTGTTCAAGTTCTTGCTTTCATATTCTTTTGGGTGTATACTTAGAAATGGAATTGCTATATTACATGGTGATTTTATGCTGAACTTTTTGAAGAACATAAATCTTCTTTATGGCAGCTATACCATTTTGCATTCCCATCAGCAATGTAGGGGTGTTCAAATTTCTCCTCATCCTTGCAAAAACCTATTACAGTTTTTTGATCATAGCCATCCTAATGGGTCTGAAATAGTATCTTATTATGGTTTGATATTTATTTCCCTAGTAATTAATGATGTTGAGCATGCACTTGCGTGCTTCCTGGCCATTTATATATCTTCTTTGGATAAATATGTATTCAAATCCTTTGTCCCTTCTTAAATTGGATTTTTGTTTTGTTGTCTTTGTTGAGTCATGGCAGTTTATTTTTTTTTTCTAAAAAGTATCCTGGAAATCAATCCCTTATAGGATGTATGGTTTTCAAATGTTTTCTCCCATTCTGTGAGGTGTCTTTACTTTCTTGATGGTATTCTGTGGCATTCCAATTTCTCTATTGCCTGCATTTTTCAAAAATAATATTTCCAACAAATCATTGCCAAATTAAATTTCATGAAAAATTTTCTGTTTTCATCTAAGAGTTTTATAGTTTTAGTTGTTAAAATTGGATCTTTAGTCCATTTTGAATTATTGTATGTGGTATAAGACAATGATTTAACTTCTTATTTTGCATGTGGATGTGGATTTTCAGTTTTCCTAGTACGATATTTTTAAAGACTATTCATTCTCATTGAATGGTCTTTAAATAAAATGCTGGAGCTGGGATGTAGCTCAGCATTAGAGTACTTGCCTAACATGAGAAGCCTGAGGTTCATTACCCAGGACTGCAAAAACAAAATAATGCTATTGCTATTGTGATAGGGATTGCATTGACTGTATATATCACTTTGAATATTATCATCATCTTAATAATATTGTCTTCAAATACATAAGTGCTGAGGATGTAGCTCAGTGGTAGAGCTCTTGCCTAGCATGTGTGAAGCCCTGGGTTCAATCCCCAGCACAACCAAAAAAAAAAATACATGAACATGAGTTGTCTTTACTTTTATTTAGGCATTTAATAATTTTCACCAATATTTTATAGTTTTCAGTGTAGAACTCTTTAGCCTCCTTGGTTAAATGTACTCCTAAATATTTTATTCCTTTTAATTTTATCATAAATGGTTTCCAAAATTTTCTTTTCAGATTATTCTTTGTGTAAGAAATCCAAAAGATAGTTTCATTTTGACTTTGTATCTTTTAATGATGCTGAATTTGGTTGTTAATTTGACAAGTTGTATGGGGGTAGAATCTTAGGTTTTTCTACCTATAAGATCATGCCATCTGCAAATACAGATAATTTTACTTTTTCCTTTCTAATCCACATATCTTTTATTTATTTATTTTTTTTGCCTAAATTCTATGGCTAGAACTTCCAGTACTATGTCCAATAGAAGTGGCAAACATGAGCATCTCTGTCTTGTTCCTTTTGAGGAAAAGTTCTCATTTTTTACAACTCAGTCTGATGTGTGTTGTGGGTTTTTAATATGTCTTTATCATGTTGAGGAAATTATTTTCTATTCCTACTTTGTTGACTACTTTTATCATGAATGGATGTTGCAAAAATAGAGATGATCATATAGATCTCATCCTTCATTCTTTTAATGTTGATTAGAAACTATTTTATTTCTGTTTGCCCTTTTACTTTGTTACTATTAATGTACATTTTACTTAGGTTTTTAAGTTTATTATATTTTTCCTTTGACAATAAAAAAGTTTTCTTTTCAAGATCAAATATATATTTACCTTTTCAAAGGTAAATATATATTTACATTTTCTTCAAAATGTTTCAGTTTTTGCATTTCATTTTTAAACCATGTGGAATTAATTTGGGTATATGGCATATAGTAAGATATAACTTGATTTCTTTATAAATTGTCAGCAAATGTTCCTAACACCATTTGTTTAGAAACCCTCATTTACCCACTGGTTTTGATTGATGTCCTTTATCATAAATTTGCTATTTCAATGTCTTATTCTGACCTATTAATTCTGTCCCATGATATGCCCAATTTGGTTTTTAAACTTTCTAATGTGATAGTCTAGATTATGACAAATCTGTATTTTTTCACAGTAATAAAATTAGTGTTTACATGTTTTTGTTTCTTTTCTTTTCTTTTTTCCTTTTTTTGGTACCAGATATTGAACACAGGGGTGCTTAACCATTAAACTATATCCCCAGCAATTTTTATTTTTTATTTTGAGTCAGGATTTTGCTAAGTTGCTTAGGGCCTTGCTATGTTTCTAAACCTGTCTTTGAACCTGTGATCCTCCTGCCACATTTCTAAACCTGTCTTTGAACCTGTGATCCTCCTGCCACGTTTCTAAACCTGTCTTTGAACCTGTGATCCTCTTGCCACAGCCTCCCAAGCTGAGGTGTGCTGTGCATCCCCCCCCCATCCTGGCATTGTTCACATGTTTTGCCATGAGCTTTGCAGTGCCCTCTGACTCTGACTATGGTTGGGTCATGTGACTTCCTTTGACCAATATAATATTAGGAAATGTCATGCAAAAAGAGACTTGAAAAGTGTTTCTAGAGTTGGATTTCCTCAAACTCAGTTCTGTGATTGCCTCTAGAAACAGGCATCTACACTATCTTATAGATACAAGAGGATGAAATATATTACAAGAAGAACTGTCTCAGCCAAGATACTCCACTTAGGTTGAGCCTAGGTTAACCTACAGAGGTTTAATAAATCCCATTCAATATCCATAAAACTGAAAAGCTAAGTTGCGCATGGTGGTGCACACCTGTAATCCAGCGACTGGGGAGGGTGAGGCAGGAGGAGTACAAGTTTAAGGCAAGTTTCAACAACTTATAGGGCTGGGGATGTAACTCAATGGTTTAAAAAAAAAAAAAACAAGACCCTGAAAAACCTAAACTAAACCCTATTAGTTAACTGTTGACTGACTCAAAGGCATATGGGCTAAATAAATGCCACTGAAATGTTTGTGATTGCTTATTATGCAGCAATAACTAATAAAATAATAGATTTTAGTATATGGTAGAATGTTGACCCATTTTGTGTACTTATTGTTTTTCTTAAGTATTTTGTAGCTATTCTTAGCTGTTTATACTGGTTTGCTTAGTAATGTAATTCTTTATGTATGTCTCTTATATTTTACCTTGTCCCAAACTAACTTGAAAAGATCTTTGAAAGCAGACATTAATTTGTACTTCTTTAATAGTATCCATCAAAATACCTAGCTCAGAGCTTTTTTTTTCCTCATAGTGATACTGAATACTGATAATTCACTATTGAATTAAAGTGAATATTCAACCACAGAATTCCTATATTTCCATTTTTTTCATTACCAGTAATGAAATTTAGAATACTTAGTGTAATATAGAAACAGCCTATATTTAGATGAGTTTTATTTTATTCTATATTCTCTTTTCCATTGTAGCAATGACTATAGCAATTTATATCTAATGGAATATGCTACTTTGGAATGTGATAGAATTCATAACATAGGTGCTACATAAATGGTTTTCACGTGTCTTTGGTTCTCAATTTTACTTTAGCTCACTGTCCTCCAAACTTATTCTGGAATTTTCCATACTTTTTTTGTTTTCATTATAAGAAACAACATAACATTTGGATATATGGAAGTGTTTGAAACAGGTGGCTAACACTGATTCACCCAAGTAAGTAAAAATGTTTGCAGATTTTTAAAGCATTTTTTGTAAATTTTATATGTACCACTTTTGAGTAATAGAAAAGGAGATTCATTAAAAATAACTTATGAATTGTAACTCAAAATTGCCAGGGTCTTGATTTTGCTTGAGAAGAAAGAAAAGGAAGGTGGGAAAGAATAGCAAGGTCTAGTGAATATATCACCAATGTAATACTGATTAATTTTCTTGAGTGGGAAACTATTTTTTATTTTACTATCAGGATTTGATGGAACCATCTTCCTCTCAATATTTATCCCACTAGATCTTATTAATAGTACTTTGTCTTTTGGCTGTACCTTTCCCTCTTTCCATCTGTTCGTGGAGCATTTTAATAGCCTCTACAGATCTCCACTACAACTAAATGTGTTCTGAGGCAGCCTATGATAGATGGTTCTGCTATTGTGTGTAATCATTTCCATTAAATATTATACTGAAACTGAGTTATGATGAAATTAAATAAAAGAATAATATATTACATTGGTTTTCATTTAGAAAACCTCATTAATTTATGTTTGCATTTAATAAAACTAACCTCTTAAATCATTTGTCCAAAGTTTAAAAAACATGTTTCCCAGTTAAAAAAAAAGTTAGGAAAGGATAACTGAATTACAAGGGTGATGATAACACTTTCAAGACATTGTAGTCTTATGTTTCAAGATGTGTGACAAGCATATGATGTCTCTAATTTTCATTCATTCAAGCTTTTCTCAGGATCTTTGTACAGATCATATGACCTTGTCCAAGTCACATAGTATCTATGAGCATCTGCTTTTTAAAGTTTTTATTTTCCAAACTAATTATCTTACTCTGTAACATAGTAAAAGGAAGTATACCTATGCTACTTTAATAATTATTCTCCTGGTATATTTACAGTATAATGATTATAGAGGAATATATTAAGATAGATTCAGTATGCCAGTCTCCTCATACCTCTTGAGCCATACAAATACAATTGCTTCTGTGTTATGAATATAAATGGCCTCTCAATATTATGTGGATCTCTCTAGTGTATGTGGCGAAACAATGGTGTTTGTAGTACAGTGCCTGTCATACAAATAAATACTCAATAAGTGCTTACTGCATTGAATTTTCACTTCTAAAAAAATAATTCACTGAACTGACAATTAGGTGCCTAGTTATTACATTGAGCATCCACCATAGTATTTGAAAAACATTGATATTAAAATGAAGCAGTTGTTAGAGTAGTTGAGGAAAAATTTTGTTGTCAAGGCACTTATAAATTTTGATCATGGCATTGATTGATAAAACAAACAATAGTATTCTATTTATCTTTTTTTCCAAAATGCTTGCTAAGTTGAGGATAAGCAACTGTACTTTGCCCTGGATCATTAATCTGCCCACACACCTGTCTATACTATTTAATCATTAACTTCTTTTTTCTTTTCCATTCTTAGTTCAGGATAATACACCCTACATAACTTTTAAGATTTACCACGTAAGGATAAAGAATCTGACGTGCAGAGTAGGTTTGGATGTTATGATGGAAAAGAATGGGTTAGAATCAAGAGCATGCCAATAAGATGTACTATCCCTAAACCCAGAACCATGAAATAAGGAAGTTGAGTTCTAACTTACGATGAAAAGTAACAAATCAAATTAAGGGACAAAATTAAAAAAAATGTTCACTATGTAGGCAGAACAGGGAGAAACTATGTCGAATCATTGTGTTCCCTTTATCCCCATACTGTTAGACTTTTGCCTCCTTTTATGAGTATTAAAGATCAGTGATGATTCAATAAAAAGTAAAAGTGACCTCTATATGAGCTTCTACAATGAGATGTTGAGTCTCTGGCATCAGATGACAATTCCTCGAGTCCTGGAAGCAAGCACAGAAACCAACAAAGTATCAGAATGACCTATTCCAAAATTTGGGTTTCTTTCTACCTGTCCTTTCTTAATTTCAATAAATTTTAGGAACAGTGCATAATATGATTTTTTTTGGTGGCAGAGAAAATTAAGGTTTCTAAAGTCTGCATATGGGATATTGCAGATAGTCTGCAGATGGGATACTCCGTAATGACATGGCCAGAACTCAACTTTGTGAAAACTTACTTTCAGGTGGTCAGGAACACAGTTCTACTGAGCAATCCTCGTCAGAATGAATGCATTAATCATCATATAGACAAAAGTGATATTGTACAGGTTTCCTGGAAAAGTGCTCTAAACATAGAGGGCAGCATATTCTGAGAATAATTATTGAATTCAGTGCTATCTTTAGAAAATTATATAAGTAATACCAGGCAAAACAAAGAATAAAAGGAAAGATGGATCACGAGAGGAGCACTTTTTATCTAATTGCAAGTAATAAGATTATTTCTGCTTAAATTTATTTATTGATATGTAAAATTTCTGAGATATTACCTTTTATTTTCAATAAATAGACTTTTTTCCTTGCACATGGGCTCATGTACTGTAGAGACATATGTATGTGATACTAAATTATATGCATTAAAAAGTTAGAATTCTGATCCATTTTCTACAGTGTTTGGTCCACATAAGGCCAAATGCATCTTTTTGACAGTATCAGGCAAATACTCCACTGCCTTCCCTACCATGTTTCTTTTGGCCTCTGAGACTGCTTGAACATTGGGGTCCCAGTTCACCCTATTGATAGCACTTCAATTCCCCATCTTAGCAAAAGACCACTTGAGTGAGGCCACTTGTCACAACTCTTGGGGTCCAACTCTTTTGTCCATAATTCTTCCAAATATTCCTTAAGTCACTTGAAACAATGAGGAAAGAAAATTATCTTTATTATGTTGTCTCTGAATCCAGCTGGGCCAAGATTTAGCTACTTTAAATGAAAGAGAATATTTGAGGAAGATAGTTATATTCACAAACATGAAGCAAGGAATTGGAGGAAGGTTTGAGTAGTGGGAGATCTGTTGGGTATAGTCAGAGATGGAGACCATCCAGAAGTTTGATCTAGGCTCTTCTTGTTATAGTTACATGACCTTGGACAATTGTTTAGCCTCTTTGAGTTTCATCTGAGTAAAATGGGGATAGTATTATGTATCTCCCAAGTTGTGATAAGAAAGGAAAGAGAAAAATGGCATACAGTGAGCATTAATAAATGGCCTCTTAGCTTATCTTAGAATACAGTGTCTATAAGATGCCAGTACAGGTAAGCGGTCATCTTCTTCCTTACAGGGTTCCTAGACAGGCTGAATTGAATAAGTGGTGGGGAGAGAGAAGGCCTTGAAAGTAAAGGAATAATGGTGTAATGAAAAGGAGTTGCTTGGATCATATTTAAATAAAAATATAGAGTTATAAACAATCTATCTTATGCCCACAAATCCCAAGGAAAAGAAAGAAAATTTTTTAAAATCAGCTTTCATATATTACTTTTTATGTTTACCATTCTATTGCCAGAAGCCTGATTAAGTTGGAAGTACAATCAGTTTTCTCAGGAAATGGTAGGGTGTTAATTAGACTGTTGTGAAGCTAGCGGGTCTCATGTGTCAGGGGGGTCAATGGAAATTTTAGTCACTGCAACTTTGAGAGCATTCCTCAAACTATGAAGTTTGCAAACTTATTCACATATCCTAAATAAGGAAACCCATTAGCCACAGAACCAGCTATTAGCAGGATTACTGTTAACAACACTTTCAGGAGAGAGAGGAGTTGGAGAATAGAACCACTGCTGCTAACCCCAAAGGAGGTGGAGAAGGACCATATGGCATATTTCATTGTTTGAATATACCTGTGCAATGTTAGTCTTGTTTTTTTTTTTATTACACCCTAAGATGTATGTTTAATGTTTTAAAGAAAGTAGATAGAGAGAACTTCAATAACAGAATTATGCCCCAAACATCTCCCTGTTGGTACTTGCAATTATCATGAACCTCTTTTTTGACTTGAGATTTTGATGGTCCTCTTTTTAAGATGCTAGTAGTTTTGGGAGGGATAATGTATTAAGCTATGTATTGTTGTTAATCCTTAAGTGAGCATTAACCGATGAGATCCCTTCCAAAAAGAGAAACCAATTAGAAAGAGATTTTCCAAGAAAGAATATAGGAGGGTCTGGGGCTGTGGCTCAAGCGGTAATGCGCTCATCTGGCATGCACGAGGCACTGGGTTTGATCCTCAGCAACACATAAAAATGGGGATGTTGTGTCCACCAAAAACTGAAAAAATTATTATTAAAAATTCGCTCTCTTTCCCCTCTCTCTCTCTTTAAAAAAAGAATATAGGAAATTATCTGGTGGGAGTGAGTTTGATTAGTTAGAAAGGGATGGGGGACAAGCAGCATTAAGATACTGTGGAGAACCAGGTGGTAGTACAAAAGTATATTAATAGGAAAAAATGCTAAAAGAAGAGGAACTCTGGAAGAAATTTCAGCAAGTGATTACCATGTACCAAATATTAGGTCAGGCACATGTACATTTACTTTTTTTAATGCTGGTTAGTCTTTATCTACTTCACAATTTTGCCTAAGGCCAGGTATGTTAATAGCTTCAATTATTATTTTGAGAATTTATTTACTTATACCTATAAGTTTTGATTCAATTCATAGTTCTTGTCTTTGAGTTTTCACATGTGAGGCTGAGTAAAAAATGAGTCCAAATTCCCTAATGAACACCACTTTCCTTTAGAAAATGAATTAGAAAATATTTGATCAGTTACATCCTGATAAAAGAAAAGTAATGCACTATAATTCTTTTCTCTGACTACTTTAAAAGTGTCTTTTTCAAACCCTTCAAATCCTCCTGCCTTATCTGCAAAGGGGTGAAGATAATTATGGATGTTACATTCCAGGCTAAGCATACATTTCAATGAAAATTCAGGTTCAGTAATGAGAACTTATGGAAGAAACACTAATCCTACGCTTTCAATCTGTTTTTGTGTATTTGGTGTTCAGGAAAGAAGAAAGCAATAATATTCAGTTTTGTAAAATGGACAAATGGCAAATCTTATTGTGGGTAAAATTTCTTTTAATCTGAGTGCCATATTAATTGACACTAAACTCAGTGAACAAGTGACTTTCATTTTATTTTCTTTTATCTCCAGAAGATAACACCCTGGCAAATAAAAATAAATAAGGAGAATGATTTTATTTTATATGCATGAGAGTAGGATTGTAGCCAAAGAAAATTCAGCCTTCTGGGCTATGTTTTCTCACCTGTGCCTTCTGTGTGATTTGTGGTGCTAGTATATTATATCTCACATTCCCACAAGTCTCTGGATTAATTAGGATCTACAAATATGAATTTACAGAAAGTCTCTAGAGAAAACATAGAAAAGTGTGCATTTACAGAAAGCACATTAGCTGTGTATACTCCTAACTATGACATTAGTTTGACACTTGAAAAGGTACTAATTCTGTGTCAATCAGAAACAAAAGAACATTCTGTTCTTGAGTGAATAGGAGATGGGGGGGTAAGTATGTTAGTGCCAAATTCATTTGAACCAAATACAACTCTGTTTGACATGTGTAGCACCATTTGGAAATTATTTTAATAATTTGTTTTCAAATCAATCAGTTTAATGGACTTAGTCAATCACGGCTAGCTTGAAATTAGTAATTTTAATTGAAACTTAGAGTCAAAATTGTACTTTTGTGCAATTAAAATCTCCATTAGCTGAACAAATAGAATACTACAAACAGGTTGTGAGGTAAAAAGAGAGAGAAAAGTGAGAATTGAAAGAAAAAGCAGAGCTTCCCAGTGTGGTTATAATAGTTGTCATCTTTGAAATATATGCTTTGAGCAAAGAGCCAAAGACCCCCAAAGGAATAAAATGCATAATTCTAATAATAATACTTTTTGGTTATTTTATGTATGAGAAATCACATACTATTGTGTTCTAGTATGCTGGAATTTGGGGTAACAATGTTTTTGAGGCCAAGATATATAGGAAAGTAATGATCATCAGGAGAGAACTTTGATCTTAAACCTGTAGAAACACTCAATATCAACCTCATTTTTATCATGAAAGGTTGACAGGGAGGCAAGAATCTTAAGAATTTGACACAAGCTTTACAGGTTAAGCCTGAAAAATGCAATGAATTACCATTAGTTTTCTTCAGCACATAGGATCTCAGTGGGAGACAGCAAATGGAGAAGCTGTTTGTTGCACAGGTGAACTTGGGGCTCCTGACAGTGAACTTGCCCAAACAAAAGCACCTACATGACAATTTAATGATGATTATAATAAAAAGGGAATGAGCATACTTTTCTTTCTCTGCAATTAAATCAAACTTAAGTCAATCAGTTTAGATTAAAAATCTTTTTTAAAAAGGAATATTTGGAGAAGAAAGACAACAATGGAAGATGAATGAATTTTGCCAAGAAGTGATTTCTATTCAGAGATAACAACTTGTAATATGGAGATTAATAGAGGTTCTATACTATTTCTCAATGTTATCATTTATAGTTTCTTGCTCTCAAAGACATGATATTACTTATAATAAAATTAAAAACTTCTTTGCACACATGAAAGTACTTTATAATAATCAATGAAATTGAGGAATCCACCCTCCCTTGAAAAATATGGAACTTACTTACTGTTTCTATCTCAAGGAAAAAAATTTTTCATATGCATGAGAGAAACCAGAATTCATATGGCATTTAAAGAGGTGTCTTTCTCATAATATTTCTAAACAATATTAAAGACTAATAGGGCTATGCAATTATTTTGCTGTCAAATAAGTTAGCATATGATCTTTACTAAACTTCAACCTATTTGAATGAACATGTATCTTTTTTTTTTTGGTACCAGGGATTAAAACGGGGGTGCTTCACCACTGAACCACATTTCCACCCCTTTTTATTTTTATTTTGAGACAGGGTCTCTCTCAGTTGCTTAGGGCCTTGCTAAATTGCTGCAGCTGGCTTTGAACTTGTAATCTTCCTGCTTGAGCCCCCTGAGCTGCTGGGATTACAGGCGTGTGCCATCACACCTGGCAAGTGAACACATACCTTTGGGTGAAACACATATAGTGAAGTAAGAAAGGCAGTGAACTCTGCCTAGCAAGTTAGCATCTAGAATCAACCCTAATGATCAATGTCCTGAGAGCCAGATTCCATCCTTTCTACCTGATTATAAAACATGACAGTATTTTTAGATGAATCTTATTCTTTTACAAAATTGTTTGAAATACATAATGATTTATGGACATCTGAAAATGCTTTCCTAAAATGATGGTATTATGCATGTTTTATATATGTATAATCACATTTCAGAAAGATATAAAGTCACTGAGATAGAACCAAGATACTTTTCATATTTTATTAGTTATTGATGTATCTTTATTTATTTATTTGCTTACACGTGGTGCTGAGAATTGAACCCAGTGCCTCACATATGCTAGACAAATGGTCTACCACTGAGCCACAACCCTAGCCCTAGAACCAAGATATTATCATCTCTATATAATAACATTTTTAGTATGAATTTGGAGGAAGCATGTTTCATGCAAGTTATGGCATATCTGTATTGGTGGTTCTCAGATGTATATTTCCAGCCTTGACTTCTTTGCAAAATTTTAGTTCTCTATAGGCAACTGTCTATTGGGTATCTCCACCTGCATATCCTACGGGTCCCTGAAAAAAGTGTGTCCAGTGTAGGCATCATGCATTTCTCTACCCATGCTTCTTTCTTTGCTAGTTATGCTTGTGATGGAGATTTGGACTTTTAAATTTAATTTGAAGCTACTTACTAATAGTTTTACGTCCTTAGTACTTTCCACATTCAGTATCTCCTCTATATCTTCACTGTTTCAGCTTTAGTTCATTCTAACTCATCTACTCCAGCTATTTGTCTTGTTTCCAGTCTTACTTTCCAAAAATTATTCTGTCTATATATAGTGACTGAATTAACTGTTATGGAATATATCTAATCATTTTACTCCTATAACTAAAATACTTCCAGGAACTGCTGGATAAACATATGTGTTTATCTGAGCCACTATTTGAAGCCCATAGACTCTGATAATAAGAGCAACTAAAAGCTACAAAACCACAAAGACAAAGAAAACTTAGGAGGAAAACCCAGATGAATATGTGTGTATGTGTATGTGTATGTGTTTGTGTGTGTGTGTGTGTGTGTGTGTGTGTGTTTGTGTGTATAAATATATCCATATATATTTGTTCATACACACACACAAACACACACACATACTCACTTTGGAAGATATTAAGTGGATGGATGAGTAATAATTTATGTAACAGAGTAGTGAAAGGGAGAACTTAAATATCTATGGTGGGAGAAGTAAATTCCTATACCACAACAGAAAGGATTAGGAAGGCTTAAGTTTAGGAATTGAAGTAACCATGTAACTGAAGTCAGATTACCAGTTTTGGGTAAATAGAAACAAAAAGATTAATTGAATGTCTGCATAACTAATAAGACCCTAGATCCCCTTAAGAGATTTAATTCTACTTTAAACAATAGCCATAGAATGGAATGTATATTTTTCATAAGTTCTTTGATATTGTAGAATACAAAGATATATCTCACAATGCATTTGAAACTTATAATTATTTGATAGCCTGAGAAATTATGTTTGTCTATCACTGTTGTTCTTTGTAAACTTTTATCTATGCCTTTCAGGCAACATAGTGTACAGATTCATAATAGACATTCAATGAACAATGTGTACAAATAGGACTTTTTATTGAAGCAGAGTTTTTGGCATGGGAGATTTCTAGAACCCATAATCTTCTAAAAATCTTAAATCTTTATTGATGAAGTATAGAGATCCTACCGAATTGTGGTGGTTGATTTTAAGGAGGAGCAGCACATGGACACCATACATAAAGTCTGAGGATGCAGAGACCTGGGTGAGGCAAAAATTGGGTAGGAAGCATCCACTGCACAATTACATAGCAAATTTACAACATACTTTGTATTTTGGTAGTTAGTAGAGAATGATTAGGGCAGCATGGAGATAGGATGCAGAAAATTTAGTCTTTGGGGAATGGAAAAATAATAAGGTTTAGATAAAAGGTAGGTGGGTTATAAAATAGGATGAAATTATGTTTCATATGAGCATGGTATGTGTTATGACTTTGAATCTTTTTCAATTTTCATATCTCTCTAGTGCCAACTTGGGAGACATATTATCATGACTGAATTGGAGAGTTGACAGCATACCCGTAAGTATCATTGTATAGTTTGGAAAATGGAAATCATAGTACAATTTTTTTCCATACAAGCACCCCAGGAAATTAACCTCCAAATTCAACTGAGGAATAGGCACTGTTATGGCTTTTTTATGGATCAGTAAACTCATGAAATATGGTGAAGCTGTGTAAGTAGACCAAAGATGTACAAGAAGATATACACTGAGCAGAAAATAAATTTGAGTCTTGCTCCTCAACTCTTGATTTAACTAGAGACAGTTCTATCTCAAATATGAAGTTCTATATTGAAGCATCAGAGAATTAGGAAGTAAAATCTGATGAGCATTTTTTCCTGAAATATTACAGCTGTCATTCCCAGGGCCCTAGTCCTGAGATAGTGGCAGGTTAAGACACTAAATTTATATTTTTCCAAGAATTTTTCATGAACTATTGCCATGTCAATGACAATGCAGACAGAAGCACAGGTGATTTTAAAGAACTGACTATTTGGTGTACCCTGTGTATAGTATAGATACTCTCTGGAGCAGCTAGCAATTTTCATCTTTTTATTTATTAAAAATATTACTGTTTTTTTTGACACAATCTTTCTTTTCCAAGAAAAGAATATCAGTGGTACATATTGCAGCAATGCTTTAACTTTTGAACTTCTATTGCAAAGATCAAAATAGCAAGATGACCTCCAAAGAAAAAAGTGATATGGATAAAAGTTAAATGTTTTAAAATTTAAAAAGCTAGTATGCTGTTTCCTTTTTTTCTCTCTTTTCTTTAAATGCATTAAGCATCATCTCATACAACTATGAATGCAAATCGTGATCAGTTTACTAGGTAAGGTGATAATCAAAAGAACATATAATGATCTGTTTGTCTTTCCTTGCTTGTCTTTGCATTTAATTTTCATATATATCCATGTTTGTGCAGTGACATTGAATGTGTGTCCTGGAGGCAGATACTCATGCAGGTTTAACCTAGTGCAGGCAGAAGAGAGAAACATTGATAACTAGGAAAGGATACATGGAGCAATGTGGACTGGGTCAGTATATATTATATGAATGAGAAGCAGGGTTCTGACATCAAAGGGAACTAGAGTATGCATTTTTGTTTGGTGAGGAAACTAGCCCATTGATAAGGAATTAGCTTTTGATATCTACTCTGTATGTCTACATTATATGTTTTCAAGTGGATTCCTTTAAGGATTTTTCATTGTACTTTAAATAATTGTCATGCCAATATGTTATCTTTTAGGATTCTTGAAAAGGGACAAGTTTGGAATACTCTGCCCCGTATGGGTGTTCACTTCACCTAGTTACCCCTTTAAGCTCTGGGAGACTTGGTGTCAGGCAATGAAATGCTCTGAAGATGATACATATTTCCATGATACTATTTATTCATTTCTCTCAGCAAAGTGACTTCAAGGTCTTTTAGTTCATTAAATAAATTGGATAGATGTATACCCTCATGAAACCAATAAGTAAAACTAATACCAGAGTGATTCTATGAGACAGCAAGTTTAAAACTTTTACTTAGTAATGAAAATAGGAGCAAAACTACTAACACATATAGCACACCCTATGTGCCATGCACTCTTAGAAGTATGTCACATTTATCATCTCATCTCACTGTCACAAAATTCAGTGTGATAGGAACTAATTCTATACTTATTTTACAAAAGAGGCATTTGAGATTTGAGATTCTATCTCAAGTAGTGTGACTCCTATGACTCTAGAGACTGTACTCTTTTTTAATATTTATTTTTTTTTAGTTGTAGTTGGACACAATACATTTATTTTATTTGTTTATTTTTATGTGGTGCTGAGGATCGAACCCAGGGCCTTGCATGTGCTAGGCAAGCATTCTACCACTGAGCCACAACCCCAGCTGGAGACTGTACTCTTTATTAATATTAGGTATTGCCTTTTTTTTTTAATAGTTTTCATTTTTTTTAGAGAGAGAGAGAGAGAGAGAGAGAGAGAGAGAGAGAGAGAGAGAGAGAGTTTTTCTTAATATTTATTTTTTAGTTCTTGGCGGACACAACATCTTTGTTTGTATGTGGTGCTGAGGATCGAACCCGGGCCGCACGCATTCCAGGCAAGCGCGCTACCACTTGAACCACATCCCCAGCCCCAGGTATTGCCTTTTATCAAACAAAGTGATGTGTTTTGGGACCTAGATTTATGACAGGACCACAGTGTAGGCCTCTATGGGAGTAGGTGAAGTTTGTGTCTTGCTCAGTTCAGTTTTCCCTTACCCTTTCCCCTATTCCTTACTATTCTCACTTCATAGCCATTATCCTCCAATGTCCCAGGTTGTACCACTTTCCTGCACACTTTTGGTCTAATAGAAAAGCACTTGATAAAATATATGCCCTAAAGTATATATTATATTATAATTTTCAGAAATATATTCTTTCATGTGCTTAAAGTATTAACCCAAAAGTATTTGTTTGCATTTTCAAAGAGCATACATGCAGAAGAGATTGGAAAATATTTTTTAGTAGGTAAGATTTTTAAGAGCCTCTCAAACTACAAAAAAAGTATATAATACATACTTCTACTGTCATTATGGACAGTGTAGTTTTATGGCACTATCAGTACTTACTTACCAGATGCAAAGATCAGAAGAAATTGAATAGTTTTCATGTTGATTCAGAGATGCTCACTTCTTCTACTCACTCTGTATTCATTACTACTATCTGAATTTCTGTAGAAAGGACATATTCCCACCATTTGTGGTACAATATGGACTAATTCCTGGCTCACTGGGTTGCCAGGTTTAGCACATACAATGTGACTCTAATGTAAATTTGAATTTTATATAATGAGTTTTGTTTTTTGAAATTCAAATTTGACTGAACATCTTGTATTTTATAAGGTAACCACACTCAGGGTAGATTCTAATTGTTTCTAGACTAGAAATATTTCTAATTATGGGTGTATATAATAATCTAAGTATGAGATGGTAAGAATATGAACGGAAGTGGTGGCTAAAGAGAAAGGATAAATCCATACAGGTGACAGAAGAATCTAAATATGGTGGTTCCCTATGAAGGAGGTGATGGACAGTGTCATTGAAAGAGATCTTAGGTGTCTTGCATAAAATTTATAAGGAACAAAGAAAAAGTCATTATAAAAGACTAAGGACAGGGCTGGGTTTTTGGTTTAGTGGTAGAGTGCTTGCTTCACATGTGTGAGGCTCGGGGTTTGATCCTCAGAACAATATAAAAGTAAATAAATAAAATAAAGAAAGTTATTGTGCCCATCTATAACTAAAAATGTTTTAAAAGACTAAGGATAGAAGCTCAGGGATTTTGATTCAGTTTGGGGGCAGCAACAGGTTGCATAAGTTAATCATGAGTCCAGAATGTTCAATCAGGTTAAGGGGATTGAGCAAAATTTAAACATTATTTTAGGCCATTGGCCCAGAAATCATGAGGTCAATCAGTTTGCTATTCAATGCCTAGTAATCACAGATACAATACTAAAAAGAAAGTGTTAAACTTCTGAAATCATATAATCATATTTACATGAATAAAGAATATCCCTTGCATTTAATGGTTTAGTTAAGATGATAGGAAAGTCAATCCTGATCGTTTACAATCAAAACTAAAATCATGGGGCTGGGATTGTGGCTCAGCAGTAGATTGTTCTCCTAGCACATGTGAGGCACTGGGTTCATTCCTCAGTACCACATGAAAATAAATAAATAAATTTAAGTTATTGTCTCTGATGACAACTAAAAAAATATTAAAAAAAAACTGAAATTGCAAAATGCTATATCTATATTGGGCTCTGAAAAATGTTCTGATGTCACAAAATACTTCAAGCATACAAGATAATCCAGTTTTATTTCCTGTTGGGTTATGAGTTTGCTCCCCCCTCAGGAGATGATTCCTCAAAGATTAGATGACAACTAGTGGCTAAATTAGGAAATACAAGGGTTATAGAAATGGTTGTAGTGTGAATCTTATTTTCTGTTCTAGGAAGGATGCCCATTAGCTATTTCAATTTATATAACTTTAGTTGGATTTCAAAAATTAATAAATCATTCTTCATATTGTAAGGTTAATACTTAATCAGGCAGCTCTTGCAAGATGCTGATGCTGATAGTTAGAATAAAATGTAAGAACAGCGGGCTGGGGATGTGGTTCAAGTGGTAGCGCGCTTGCCTGGCATGCGTGCGGCCCGGGTTCGATCTTCAGCACCACATACAGACAAAGATGTTGTGTCCGCCAAATACTAAAAAATAAATATTAAAATTCTCTCTCTTTCTCACTCTCTCTCACTCTTTCTTTAAAAAAAAAAAAGAACAGCATTTTAAATGTAAAGACAGTATTGTAGGGCATACGCAGTAGTGAAAGAGCAGGGTTACCTTGGGAACCGTAATCCTGAATTTCATGACTTGTCTTGTATGATTACAAATTTAATGCTGTAGGAGGATTGTGTGACTTTTCCCTTTATTTTGAGGATGATTTATTTGTGAATAATCAGGAAAGGATCAGGCTTAGCTGTGACCTGAATCTTCCCAAACAGGGAGTATCCTGCATCCTTTAGGAAGGTAGAAGGGAAAAAAAGAACATACAGGAGGACAATATCTTCAAAAGTACATGAGTTCAGCACACTTTTTCACTATAGAAAAAGATAGAAAACAATTTTGCGCTTTGACTTTATTTGCAGCTGAGTGTTTCCAAAATGCTTTGAAATGGTCACAGAAGTATTACTTTTCTTGAAGCTCCACAGGGGTTTGAATTCACGACAGTGAATGAATTCCAGGGAGAAGCACAGAGCTGGCATGAGAAAGCAAGAAAAGCTAGAGAAACACACTATTATTGCATGGATTTAGTGAAGTACAACTTGCAACAATGAAGTATTGGTATAATTGTCTGAGAGATAACAGCATCAGATAGACAAAGTGTGTTAGCAGTCAATATATGAGTTGTGTTGTTTTTAGGAAATATTTGGTTGTACATTCTTTGTCAAAGGAACCGCTGAGCTAGAGCAAAATAAAAAAATAATAATAAGAGAGTTCATATATAATGGCATAATTTGGAGTGAACATACTTTATATACAGAGTTATGAAAAATGGTGTTGTGAATGGATAATTATGATTGTAATGCATTCCACTATTGTCATGTATGTAAGAAATTTTTTAAAAAAGCTTTTTTAAAAAGGAAATATCTGGAGTCAAATATGAGTATGAGATTACTTGCATGCACAAACCTGTGTCATGCTGACCAGGTCAGCTCAATACTTGTATCTATACAACAAGCATTTTAATGAAAGGGAAAGTATATGATCTATTGATAGGGTGTATTTTTACTACAGTTCTGAACATATTAATGTCTGTAAGAAGTTAGATATTTATAATATTTTTAAAAGTATTAATTAGATTATTTTTCTTTGGATATTGCCAGAGAAAATAAATTTTGAGGTTATGCCGATTCTGGTAAGAGATATTCCAAATGCTAATCTCTTCTGTATTGAGTTGCTAAGGCACAAAGACCCATTACATACACTCACACAAAAATGGAGATCATATAAAGTCAGAATCCCTTTGGGTCCTTTTGGAGAAGGATTTAATATAGAGGTCAAAACCTAAACAAACAGCTGAAATTAATATGTTGATGATTAGTATTTATGCTAATGTCAATTCTTTTTTAAAATTTTTAAAAATTTTTTTATTAGTTGCCCAAAACATTACAATGATCTTGACATAGCATACATTTGTTTCAAATGAGGTACATAATCTTATTTTTCCACGTGTACAGATTGCAGGATCACATTGGTTATACAGCCACGTTTATACATACTGCCATACTAGTGTCTATTATATTCTGCTACCCTTTCCCCCCTCCCCTCCCCTCCCCTCCCCTCCCATCACCTCTTTCTACCCAATCTACTGTGACACGTTTCTCGTTTCTCTCTCTCTCTCTTTTCTTCCCCCTCACACCATCTTATATGTAATTTTGCATAACAATTAGGGTCTCCTACCATCTTCCGTGCAATTCCCCTTCTCTCTCCCATTCCCACGCACCTCTCACGTGCACCTCTCCTCCGTATTTAATGCTAATCTTCTTCTCATGCTCTTCCTCTCTGCTCTGTTTTGAGTCACCCCCCTTATATCAAAGAAGACATTCTGCATTTGTTCTTTAGGGATTGGCTAGCTTCACTTAGCGTAATCTGCTCTAATGCCGTCCATTTCCCTGCAAATACCATGATTTTGTTATTTTTTAGTGCCGAGTAGTAATGTCAATTCTAATACCCGTTGGTTGGTTCCAGTCTCTTTTTAGCTCAAGATGTAACATTACTAAAGTCAATCAATGTAAGCACCAGAGGCGTGGAGATGCAGTATGTGCTGTACCAAAAAAATTTTAAATTGTTGCTATAGGTGATAAATAAGGGAGGAAATGGTGACTAGAATTTAGTTTTAAATAACAATGATAAAAAGAAGAATGAATGAATTAATTAATTAATGAAATATATATTTCAAGACATTGAATATTAAGTATATTATCAGGGGGAAATTTTGGTTAATGGAGGGGAAAACTATTAAAAGTTTGAGAGAGTGCTTAGCATCAGTAGAAAGAACTCAACAATGATAAATGAATCAAAATGTAGAATATCAGTCAAAAACAGGTACTGGTAAGAAAAACAATCTTCCTGGTTTTGATCAAATTATGATAAAAGTAAGTTATTTTAGAATGGACAGGCAAGCAAAAAGGAGCCTAGCTTGAAGTTTTCACTGACTACCTATAGATTGAAATGAATAAGAAATGAAAGAAACAATTAAAGGAAGTAAGGCCTATGTATAATAAAATCAAAAACATTTTGAATGTAATCTTTTGCCTGAGTAGACTGTACTATCAATGAAATGCTAAAAGCATTTGCATGTAAAAAGAAATATTAGAGCCTCAGAATTTGACAAGTATTTGGAATAATACAGTATCTACTTTGAGCTCACATTGCTTTTTATCACCATTTTTCTCATGAAATGTCTTACCCTGTAATGGAGAAAGTGTTTTAAAAAGATAGCTGTGAGTATTTTTATAATTGAAACAAAAAAGATTGAATTCTGTTTCATCAGATTGATATAAACCTGAAGCTCTACTAAAAGAAAGAGGAAAATGAAAATGATTTCTCAGAATAAGAATGATTTAGAAATAAGTACAGTATCAAAATTGATCAAAGGGGAAGAATTGGTTAAGAATAAGTTTGCATGAAAATGGTACAAACAGACAAAGGAAGAGCACAATGAAACTGGAGGCATCTATAGATGTAGCAAATGAAAGGTATTCATAATAACAATGTACATTGATATCCAGATAATTCAAGTTATATTTATGTAGTTCCCTGAATCTCCTGAATTGCAGTAGGCTTTATAACTTATAAGTTCTAAATGCATGAACTATTTCTATCTGCACAAAGGGAATTTTTATAACTTATCCATAATTAGAAGAAACCAATTTGACCCCTTTGGTTCCTTAAACTGTACTTTCTATAGGAGCTCTATGGGGATATATCACATCATTATTCACATTTGTAAGCAACAACAAAAACAATAGTAACAATAACAAACCTTTCACAATATATTTCTGAATTTTAATATATTTCTGAATTTTAAAAGTCCTTTAGTTTTCTATAAAATAGAACATCAGAGAATGTGAATGGCAGAATAATGTACACATGCTTATATTCATTTAAAAAGTGAAAATGAGATTTTATAAATAATTTTTGAATGATGTTAGAAGAAACCCCAAAAATGAAGTCTAGCAAGGTTTCTTGTACTTTTCCACTCATTTTGTCTACTCCTCTACTTGATGATTTTTCTTGGCTGTTAATATTGACATTATATTAGAAAACTAAAGCCTTTCATAATAAAGCATACTTAAATGACCATTTTCAAATAAATTATTTGACTCAATTTGAATAAACAGTTCATGCAATAGGGTCAGATTTGCTACCTGAAGAAATCTCTGCCTTTATAGACCTAGATCATTTCCTAAAATAGACTTATATCACAATTCCCTTCTGTGGTTGAGATGTAAGATGTCTCTTTCATGCCTAGAGAGTTCCAAACTTGTTTTGACATCACTTTTGCCCCTAATGTGCCCTCTTTTCTTCTTGTAAGTTCCACATTTCAAGTGTTTCTGAGTATCCTTTTTATTACCTGAACAGCTCATTACCAAGCCTGTGCATTATCTAGTTGTTTGCCTTTTATTCCTCTGCCCTGATGACATTTTGTATTTTACCCCTTTAAAATTTGTTACATTTTATCTTTAACCATTGTTTAATTCTCAAAAGGATACAGGAATGAATATATATATGCAAATAGGAATATTTTAAATATTTATTAACCTTATCTCTTTTTATATCTTTATTTATTTATTGTTATATGGTTCTGAGATCGAACCCAGTTCCTCACACATATAAGGCAAGCACTCTACCACTGAGCTACAGCCCCAGCCCTAACCTTGTCTCTTAACCCCCAAGTTAAGATACCCCTATACAGGCCATGATATTTCCTTCTGTTGGCAATGGAAAATGATAAATGAAGTCAATATATAGAATTTTAAATAAAGCTTAAAATTATATAATTTAAAATCATTCACACTTACCTTTTTTATCCAATAGATAAAAAATAGACTCAATTTGAATAAACAGTTCATGCAATAGGGTCAGATTTGCTACCTGAAGAAATCTCTGCCTTTATAGACCTAGATCAGGGGGTTGGGACTGTAGCTCAGTGGTAGAGTGCTTGCCTAGCATGTGTGAGCCACTGGGTTTGATCCTCAGCACCACATAAAAATAAATAAAGTATTGTGTCCATCTACAACTAAAAAAATATTTTAAAATATAGATATATACTGATATCTACTCTATGCCAGGCATTATTGTTTTATTATTTAATTTTTTAAAACTACTGGAGAATGATATACATATTAAAAGTTGTAGATATTTAATGCATAAAACTTACTGAGTTTGCAGTTAAGTGTATACCCATGAAATTTCACCATTATTGAGACAATGAACAAATCCATTACCTCCTAAAGTTTCCTCCCACCCCATTTATTATTAATATTTTTGGAGTATGTGGTAAGAATACACCAAATACATAGTAAATTTAAAGTATACAGCCCCGTACTGTTGGATATAGGCACTATGCTGTATTGTAAATCTCTGTTAACTTATCTGTCTTGCATTACTAAAATTTTGTATACTTTAACCCTCATTCCCCTCTGAACAGCCCCTGACAGCCACCATTCTACTCTCTGCTTCTATGATTTTAACTATTTTAGATTCCACACATAAGTGAGATCATGCAATATTTGTCTCCCTCTACCTGACATATTTCATTTAGCATAATGCCCTCCAGGTTTATCCATGTTTTCCCAAATGGATAAGAACTACAGTATAATACTCAAATAACAAATTATCTACAAGTATTTTGAAGTATGTGAAACACACACACATATACACACACACAAATATGTGGCCCAAAGAAGCAATTAATAGATATACTCTCTAAGGTATTAGATATTCTAGACTAACACTGTGAGTCACTGTTTTTGTCAGCTTTTTTACTGTTGTGACCAAAAGGCCTGACAAAACAATTAAAGGAGGAGAAGTTTATTTTGGGGCACATGGTTTCAGAGGTCTCCATCCATTGAAAGCCTGCTCCATTCCTCAGGGTTTCAGGTGTGGCAGGACATCATGGTGGAATAATGTGATAGAAGAAAGCAACTTGGGATATGGTACCAGGAAGGAGAGAGAGAGCGCGAGAGAGCGCTAGCTCTTGCTGAACAAGGACAAAATATATACCCCAAAGCACACCCCCAAAGACCTATATCATTCAGCCACACCCTATCTACCTATAGTTACCACTCAGTTAATCCCTATCAGCAGATTAATGCACTGATTAGGTTAAAGCTTTCATAAGCAAATCATTTCAGTGCTAAACTTTCTTGCATTGTCTCATGCATGAGCTTTTGGGGATACCTAATCTAACCCCTAACAGTCACCTATCTAAAATATGCTCAAAGAGCTAACGTAAACAAAGAGAATGAACAAATGGGTGATATCAATAAAGAGAAATGATAAAAGGAACCAAACAGAGATTCTATAACTGAAAAGTAAAATAACTGAAATGAGAATTAACTACACAGTTTTAATAAGAGATTTGAGCACAAAGAGCAAAGAATGAACAAACCTAAAGATCAATTCTTTAAAATTATCCTGTATGAGGAACAGAAAGAAAAAGAATGAAGAAAAATAAACATAATCCAAGAGATTTGTGACACACCATTAAGTGTACTAATGTATGAACAATAAGAATTTCAGAATGAGAAGAGAGAGGTTAGGGGAAGGAAAATATTTGAAGAAATAACAACCAAAAATCTCACAAATTTGATTAAAGACATGAATCTACATAGTGCACAACTTCAAAAACTCCAAGAAGGATAAACACTGAGATACATTATAATCAAAATTGTTGAAAGACCAAGAAAAAGAGACAATCTTGAAAGTAGCAAGAGAGACGTGTAGCACCATGTATAAAATGTTCTTCTATAAGAACAAGAGCAGATTCCTCAGAAAAACCATGGAGGGAGGGAGTTAGATGATATATTCAAAATTCTGGAAGAAAAAATCAGTCAAGAGTTCAGTAATTTGGATATATACTGGCCCTTCAAAAGCTCAAGAGTGAGCACAACAATGTTCAGAAGTGCAATGATTAGATCATGAACTCTAACATAATCAGTGGATTAACCCATTGATATGGATTAACTGAGTGGTAACTGTAGGCAGGTAGGGTGTCAGGGAGGAAGTAGGTGCCTGGGAGTGTGCCTTTGGGGTTTATATTTTGTCTCTGTTTGTGGAGCCCTCTCTCTACTTCTGACTATCATGAATTGAGCTGCTTTTCCTCTACTACACCCTTCCACCAAGGTGTTTGGTCTCATCTGGGACCTAGAGCTAAGGAATTGACCAGCCATGGACTGAACCTCTGATACTGTGAGGCAAAATAAACTTTTCTTCCTTTAAGTTGTTTTGTCAGGTCTTTTGGTCACAGTTATGACAAAGCTGATTAAGACACCTGGAAATACTATACTAAGAAAGTGAATGAATACTTAGGACAGTTCCAGGTTAAAAAAAAGCAATACTATGGGATTTCATAATTAGTAGACATTCCCTATAAGAATGCTGAAAGGAATGCTTCAGATGAAAGATACTAGATTAGAACTCTAATCTATACAAAGAAATAAAGGATTCTGGTAATTGCACAGGTAAATATAAAATCTTTAAATATTATATTTATCTTGACTTAGGGCACCTCTTTGATTTCTTATGTGACATAAAATATATTGAATATTAATTATAATCTATATTAATTGGCACAGGTATATAATGATGGATTTTTTGACAATTATTAGTACAAATAGGTTATATGACAAAATTCTATTGGAGCAAAGTTTTTCTATGTTATAGAAGCTAAATTGTTACCAATTCAAACTAGATTGTTATAAATTTAGGATGTTAATTGTAATCCCCATAGCAACCACTTAGAGAATGTCTAAGTACACAAAAGTAAATGAGAATGAATTTGAAATGGTGTAATACAAATATCTATTAAACACACACATAAAAGACAATAATGGAGGAGAAGGATGAAAACATATATAGCCCTTACCTAGCATACATGAGGCCCTGAGCCTTATCTCTAGTGCTGGCAATTGATAGGTTGGGGAGTAAAGAAAAAAAGAAAAAGAAAAAGGCAGAGATTAACAGAATTATATAAATCTTTATCCAATTAGGATCATCTAAAAGAAACTTAGTTTAGCTCTAAAGATACATAGATTTAAAGTGAAAGAATGGAAACAGATATTTCATATATCAAAAGAAATGAAAAAGAAATATTTATAAACCATGAAACTGATAAAGATCTAGTATCCAGATATACAAAGAAAGCTTAAAACCCAACAACAACAAACACCACACAATTTTAAAATAGGAAAAGAACTGAAATAGACTAAAAAAAAACAATGAATTCTACATTTTAAATTGTTATTTGTATGGTATGTGAATTATATCAACAAAGCTGTGATATTTCTGAAAAGCAAATTAATTAGGTGAAATGAGAGAGTGCTGTGATATTGAGTTAGGCAGTGGTTTCTTAGGTATGACACTTAAGCAGAGACAACAGAATCAAAAAATAGATAAATTAGACTTCATTAAAAGTAAAAACTTTCACACACACACACAAAAAACCATCAAGAGAGTAAAAAGACAACTCCCAGAATGGGAGAAAATATTTGTAAATCATATATCTGAAAGTGGTCTAGTATTTAGGATAGATAAAGACACTTTATAAGTAAATGATACAACACATATATCCCAATTAAAAAATGGGCACAGTATCTGAGTGAAAATTTCTCTAAAGAAGATAAAAAAATGGCAAAAAAAACACCCCACCCCACAAAAAAGATGCTCAACATCAGGAGTCATCAAGAAAATGCAGTCAATTGCAAATCAAAATCACAATGTGATTGCCTTAGTCTGGCTGGGCACAAATCACGAGCCACTCAAGCAGGAACAAACTTTATTTCCGAACTCCTGCGAACCCCACGAACGCCATGCATGCAGCCTTCTCCCTGGACACACCACCCCAACTGGAAATCCCTCCTCCGGCACTTCCCCAACCAACACAACACGAACTCCCCAGGAATCCCAGTGAGAACTCCAAAGTAGCAGGCCAAGGCGGACAGCAGGGGTCTAATATATAATTGAATACACAGCTTAACATAACCAACATCATCTCAATGGCTTGCTGGCATCACCTCTCAACCCTCTGTTCTGGCAAAAATGCCATTCATCATCCCAACTCGACTGTGGCCCTCAACATGTGATATCACTTTACACCCACTAGGGTGGTCATAATTTAAGAAGGAAAAGAACAACAAATGTTGAAATGGATGTGAAAGGATTAGATCCCTCATAACATTGGTGGTGGGAATGTAAAAAGTTTCAGTCATTTTGGAAATCAGTTCGGTGGTTCTTCAAAGAGTTGAGATCAAATTATATGACCCAGCATTTCCCTTTCTAGATATACACCTAATACAAATGAAAACTTATGACCACTCAACAATGTGCACACAGATGTTCATTGCTAATGGCTGCAAAGTAGGAAAAAACCCAAATATCCATAAACTGATAAATGGATTAAAAATGTGATGTAGCCCTATAATGGAATGTTATTGAGCAGTAAAACAGAAATTAAATGGTGGTACATGAAACAATTTGGAAAATCTTTGAAAACATATGCTATGTGAAAAAAGAAGTAAAATAGGGACACATATGTATGATTTCAGTTATATGAAATGCCCATATTAGCAAAGCTATACTGATAGTTATTAGATTGTTAGTTGCCTAGGGTTGGGTGCTGGGGTGCTATGAGGCAATGGAGATCATCTGCATTTAATGGATATGGAGTTTTTTTGGGGGAGGTGATGAAAATGTTCTAAAATTAGAATGTCATGATGATGCACAACTCCATGAATATAATCAAAATAACTGAATAGTATCATTTATAGTACATGTACTGTATCTCAATGAATATTTTTAAAGTACATATATTTTATCTTGACAAACTTTTTTTAAAAAAATGGGACTGTAAACTGTACACAGTGGTGCACACCTGTAAGCCCAGCAGCTTGGGAGACTGAGGCAGGAAGAGTGCAAGTTCAAAGCCAGCCTCAGCAACCTAGTGAGGCCCTAAGCAACTCAGCAAGACCCTGTCTCTAAATAAAATATAAAAAGGGTGGAGATGTTGCTCAGTAGTTAAGCACCCCTGAGTTCAATTCCCAGTACCAAAAATAAACAAACCAAAACAGAAAAAAGGAACTGTAATGATTACAGGGTTATTTATCAGTAATAAAGTCAAATTTTGTGAATCCATGATTTTAATTTAAGGCTAATACTTAATGACAAAACTATACTTACTCAATAAAATTTAAAAAAATGAATTAAATCCCCAGCACCACACACAAACACCCACACAACACCCACCCCCCCCACACAGACACACATACACACACAAATAGAACTAATGAAATCTGAAAAATGTATTGAACTAAGATTAGAAGCTCATTTTATGTCATTTCTAGCACATATTCCTAAGATATTCCTAAGATATTTCTAGCACATATTCCTAAGATATTCCTAAGATACCACTTAAGATATAATGAAAATTCTATAACAACACAAGGGTTTCAGTCTTAATAAATGCACAGACCCATATAGACCAGTGCATTTTTCATGCATGCAGTTGGATATATGAAAACACATCTGAATAACTTCTCTGCAAGATATATTTGGTTTATGTTATTTTTAATACAAACAGGATAGAGAGCTACAAAGTCATGTTGTATTCATATGACTATGTTCTTTTAAAATCTGTGATGTTGGACAGAAATTGTTAGGCCTGATGCATTACCTTGTGTCCTCATGTGTAGAATAATGTGAGTAGTGTCTTCAGCCTCTTTGCCCTACTGGTTATAATTCAGAGCTTTGAGTTCTCACCCCCAACTGGAGTTACAGAAGTTCCCCTTATCTATGAGGCACATGTTCCAAGATCCCAATGGATGCCTGAAACTACAGACACTACTGAACACTCTCTCCCTCCCTCCCTTTCTTTCTCTCTGTGTGAGCGTGTGTGTGTGTGTGTGTGTGTGTGTGTGTGTATATATATATATACACACACTCAATATGTTTAGTCCTACACAAAATACATATAATGAAGTTTAATTTATAAATCATGTATAGTAAGTGATTAGTGACAGTCACCACTAATAAAGTAGAATAATGATAAAAATATTCTGAATTAAAAGTTATTTAAAAACTTATGAATTACTTATTTCCAGAATTTTTAGTTGATACTTTGGACAATAGTTTACTGCAGATAATTGAAGTCATGGAAAGTGAAACCTTAGCTAAGGGGACTACTAAAATCTTTCAGGCTTTGGGGGAATCCCTATCTTTGTATAATATATTACTATTTTTGAAGTACTTTTACATATACTTTCTCACTGAATTCTCATAATGTTAGGTTGTTACACAACTTTCATAGCTAGAGAAAACAAATGCTCATCTAAGATTATATTATTCATGAAGAAGGTGAAGCTTTGACATTGATGGTTTCCAAGCTTTGTCAAAGTGGTTTGTACCCAGAAGCATCTGTTGAAATGAGATTCCTATATGGGGAACAAAGAGGAGGTGAGGAATAAACATGGTATCCTAGTGCTACCAGAAAATTGTAAAATGAATTACTTTCTCAGACTCACTAGTTGTCATCCAGGATAGAGCAAAGACCTGAGTTCTGGAAGCTTTTGTGAATGAGGAAACAGAATTTAAAGAGTAGATTGAAATAACAGAAAAAGTATTGACTCAGAATAGCACATAGTAAAGAAATATATGTTGATTAAATATAGTTAGTATCCTAGGATATTTTGCTAACATATAAAATAACTTTTTGGGTTATGGATGTAGTTCAGTGGTAAAACACTTGCCTGGCGTGTGTGAGGACCTGAGTTAGATCCCTGGAACTGCAAACCAAACTTTTAATTAGAAATATATATATTTTATTTTGATCTGTTTCAGTCATTTGAATGAGCTCCTGCTGTTGCATAAACATGTTAGAAAGATGTATTCCATAGGCATGGGTGGGTCTTGAATTTGTATGTTTCCTTTTTGTAGTGCTAGGGATCAAAACTAGGGACTCCAAATACTGGCAAGTGTCCTACCACTGAGCCAAACCCCCAGCCCATCTGTTTCATTTTTGGAATTACATTTAGAACATCAGAGAGGTTAGAGGATTTACATGTGCTCTCTTGATGGTTAGAACTCTAAATTTCTCTGTCCTATTCTTACCATAAAGAATTTAGGCATTTGAATTCTTTGCTTTTGATTTTCTTTTGATAAAACATTGCTTTTCATTGTGTTTCCTTTGTTCCCTTTTAAATAAGCCTGTAATGGTTCTCTATGTCATCTTTATCCATTTCTGCAAATGAAATTAGTTTGACTTAGGTCCCACATAAATAAGTCAAATGTAATTATTTAATTATGAATTGTAACTCTTCCTTGTCTCAGCTACTTACTTAGCCTGTTGCTTGGAATATCTTTCTTTTTCTTTTTTGATGTATTGTTCAGGTGTTTTCTTTGTTCTTCTTTTTTTAATGTATTGTTCAATGTTCAAAGTCTAATACTCAACCTACAACTGAAGAACTACAGTGCCCTCCTGCTTATCTAGTCTTATTTTCTTTTCTTTGGAGATGATATGTGTTAGCAAACAACCTGCTGTATTTTTCACAGTTGCAGATAAACTAACCCTGATTTTCAATGTATTGTATGTTGTCATTTTTTTTTCTTCCAGAAAGAGATGAAGTTTGGTGCTCTTGTTAAAAGTACCAAAGATCAGTCTGTGACTGAATTCTGATTCTACTTCCATTTCCGATTTCAAGTGGTCATTTCTATCAAATACTCCAGGGTGAGTCACTAGATTTTTTTTAAAAAAACCTCCTTTATTTCTCCACTTGGAAAGTAGATAGAATAATGTTACTATATATGTACCTCAGTGAGAATCTGAAAAATGGTGGGGATTATCATTATTTAGCATAACTAAATTTTCATAAGTGCTAGAGGAGGTCCATATTGTTTATACAATTATACATCATTTAATGACAGGAATATCTTCTGAGAAATCACCTCAATTTCATTGTTATGTGAAGAAAGTTACTTGCACAAACCTATATAGTATCACCTGCTACACACCATGGCATATATATGGTCTAGCCTATTGATCCTTGTGTCATGATGAACAAAACAACATGGGGGGAGATTAAGTCAAACATGAGAAAGTGATGCAATCAAGAGACATGGTAAAAAAAATGTCTGAGGCTGCTGCTGGCATACACTAAGCTTTTTTAAATAAATAGGAGAATACTCTAAGATAACAATAAAAAGTAGTAATGGCATATATAAAAACCAGGAACATAGTCATTTATCATTATAATCATGTATTATGTACTGTACCCCATTGCATGTGCTATACTTCAATAAGGCTGACAGTGATTAATGCATTTTGCTATGACATTCTGATGGCTATGATGTCACTAAACAATAGATTCATTATAATTTTATTGGAATGCTATCACATGGGCAGTATGACACTGACCAAAATGTCATCATATGACTAATTAATTATATTATTTATAATTAGAATTAAGAGTTTATATATTTCTGCAAAAATCAAGCGAATAAATAAGTTCATTTAAATACTTTGTAAAGTTAAATATAACATTTTTAAATTAAGAAATTACTTTCATATGTCTTCTTTCTCCCCCATTTTTATAGGTGCTTAATAGTTGTACATAATGATGGTATTTGTTGTTACATATTCATACATGCACACAATACTTTTCATTTATGTTAGGTTTTTCTCAAATGGAGCCTATTTAAGCTTCGATGACTCTGGTTCCTTATAGTAGTTTACCTTCCACTTTTAACTTTAATTTTTTTATGGAAACTTCCAGCCACTGAGATACCCAGTATTCCATAGTGAGTTCCTTCCCAAGGCTTCAGTTAACAGTGTAATTATTGGTCATGATGCCTTCAGTTCATTAAGTAACAGAAAACTTTATGTAATAGAAAACAACAATAAAGAAATGTACTTATCCCATTAGAAGAAATTCAGAGTGGGAGTATCCTTGGTAGGGTATTTTAGTTGGCTCAGTAATAATATAATTCAAGGACCTAGGTTCTTTTCATTTTTCTGCTATAATATTGTTACTATGACAACTTTGGGCTTGGTCTGTTTTCACTCAGTTACAAGATGGCTACCCAGAAAGAAAGAAGGGCATAATAGCTATTAGGTAAAGAATCAACAGTGTCTCCTCTATTTCTGGCAGCCTCTTCATTTAATCTTTGCCAATGGAATGTCTTTTGAGAATTTCCTACATTGCTTTTGAAGGTAAGCCTCAAGTTTTGTCTTTATTTCACTCATATTACTTGACTTTCAATAGCTCATATGCATTTAATTTCAAAAATGTTATGGAGGTACATATAACTTTTATACAAGAGGTGTGCCCATTTTATAACAATTCATTGAATTTTCACATATGTATGTCTGTGTAACTGTCACAATAATAAAAATATACAATATTTCTATAACTCAAAATGTTCTCTCATGCTCTTTTTCTAGTCAGTTCTCTCCAACTCTGGTTGCAGGAGACCAAACTCTTTTCCAAAGTTAAACCAGTTTACATTCACAGCAATAGACAAGAGTTTGCAATTGTCCATATCTTCCCCAGCACTTGGTATTGCCAATCTTTTAAAAATTTTATCCACAAAAATTTGATTGTCATACATTTATTTTCCATATCCTAAATAATATCTGTGTTAGCCTTTTGTTGGAGTAAGCAAATACCTGACAAGAACAGATTAAAGGAGGAGTTTGTTTGGGGCTCATTGTTTCAGAGGTTTTAGTACATGGTTGACCAACTCATTGCTCTGGAACATCACGGTGAAAGGGTGTGGTGGATGAAAGCTGTTCAGCTCTTGGCAGCCAGAAAGCATAAAGAGTGAAGTGATAGTTATAAAAACTTTTCTGTAAAGGCCAGATGGCAAATATTTTAGGCTGTGAGGGTTATGGTCTCTATTGCGTATTTTCCTCTATCCTTTAAACATGTTAAAAAATATCCTTAGACATTGTGCTGTGCCAAAATAGACTGTAGGACACAGATGATCCATAGACCATATTTATTTTGTCTGTTTCTATTCTCAAAAATTTATAGCTTTAGCTGTTATATTTAGGCTTATGAGCTATTTCGGTTAATTTTTTGTATGGTTTGTAGTGAATTCATGTTCATGTTGTTTTTTTATGTATATGTCTAATTGTTTCAGCACTTGTACTGAAAAGACTCAGGGTTTCTTAGTGAATTATCTTGAGACTGTTAAACAAACAAACAAACAAAACACCAAATTGACCTTATTAGTGTAGATCTATTTGTTTTTTTGGTCTAAGAGCTATTTAATTGATTTATATGTTCAGTCTTAGATGTACACACAAAGTGATGACTGGCATCTTAACAATATTGAATCTTTCAATCCATATACTTATCACATCTTTTAATATAGGTTTTCTTTATTTTCTTTCGACAATATTTTGTGATAATAGTTGATATTCTAACCCTATTTCTCATCTTAGAGGAAAGGAATTCATATATTAGATATATGTATATTTCATCAGGTTGAGAAAATTCCCTTCTTATTTTATAGAAAATTTTAAAAATAATAAATAGATATTGGGATTTTTTTATTGTATTTGTTTTGTTTTGGTTTTGCCTGCTCTCAATCTGCAAATTTGGTCTTACCCACAGTATACAATGAATGATATCTCTGTTCTATTCTTTTATTTTTTAAATAAGAGGTCTTATTTGTTTTTAACCAATAGTTAAAAACATAAAAATTGTGCATATTAATGGGGTCCTATTCTGTTCCATTCTTAAGGACTTCCATGATTGTTCCTTTTTTAGCTTGTCCTGTCCAAATTATTTCCTCTGCATGGATAATTTTGCAGTCATATCAAGGCTTGGGCAGAGTTTTAACTCACTCTTCATGATTTCCTTGCTTTTAGGGATTAATCTTAATTTCTAGCTACTCTTCTGGCCTCTAGCTCTGTCCTTTGACACTTGAAGCTCATAAAGGTTTAACTTTCAGCCGCTGGAGCTATGCATGACTAGGAATATATTTCTGTTATTGATCTAAAATTTAATTCTTCTGTGTTTAGAGAACATTGTCTTTATGATTTCACTACTTTGTTATTAATTGAAATTTTTATTGCTCAATTTATGGCTTTTTCATGCAAACTTGAAACAAATGTATGTTTGCCTATTAGACAGGTTTTCTATAAAATTTTAATTTAGTAAAGTTGATTTGTTTTGTTGTCCAAGAATTCTATATCCTTCCTAATTTTCTGTCTACTTGTTCAACTGATTATAAAGAAAGGAATTTTGAAATTTCCAACTGCAATTGGGAATTGACCTATTTATTTATGCAGTTCTATTAGTCCTTCTTTGTATATTTTAAAGCTCTATAACATAATTAAGTGCTTGCACATTTAGGATTGTTATATCCTCTGGTCACTTGGCTTATTATTATGAGGAAATATTCTTTTTGCTCCTGGCAATCTTTTTTGTCCTGAAGCTACTTTGATATTAATATGACTACTGCATTTATTTTATGAATAGTGTTTGCATGGTATTATCTTTCTTCCTCTTTTACAAAGAGACTGTATATTTTTATCTTTAAAATCCATGTACTGGTCATTTTATTTTTGGTTGGCTCTTTAAAAAAATCTATTTTGACTGCCTTTTAATTGGAGTATTTAGACTATTTATCTTTAATATAATTATACTCATATAGTTGAGTTTAGAACTACCATGATGTTTGTCTCCAACATGCTCCACATATTTTGGTATAGAGTCTATGATATGTACATTTACATTTTCACTGTCTACCTTTAAATACTGTCATAATATGACAAATCATGGTATGAAATAATTATGAGATTTCTTTCCATTTCAACATATGTTATAAATTGAACAATAGTTTGATATAATTTTTACCTTTTTTGTGTGTAGTGCTAGGGATTGAACCCAGGGCCTTATGCATGCAAGGCAAGCACTCTACCTACTGAGCTATATCCTCAGTCCCTAATTTTTACTTCAGACGATCAGTTATAAGGAAATTAAAAATGGGGAAATAGTCTTCTAAATTTGCCCACACATTTACCATTTCTACAGCTCTATATTACTAACTGTAGAAGTTTCTTCTGGTATCACTTCCTTCTGGTCAAAGACGTACTTTTAACATTTTTGTAGTGGAGATTTGACAACTACAAATTCTTTCAGCATATTTTTTTTTGCCTGGCAAAGTATTTTTGCTTTCATTTTTAAAGGTTATTTTCACTTAATATAGAATTCTTTTTGGATAGTTTTTCATCTTTCAGCCCTGTGTTGATGTTATTCACTCTCTTCTGGATTGCAAATATTCTGATCAAAAGTCTGACATTGTTCTTATCTTTGTCCCTCTGTGCTGGTCTTCACACAAAAATGTCAAAGTAAGTTTCAATTACACATAAGTTTCAATTACACATTAATTTGCTGGATATTTTTTCATGTGCCACGAGGATTCAATTAAGATTTTTTGTCAGATTTTTTTTCTTGTGCTTCAATTTGGCTAATTTCTATTGGTATGTCTCTAGATTCATTGAGTTTTTCTTTTGTGGTGTCCTTCCTGATTTAAGCTCAGATAGCTTATCTTCATTTCAGATATTGTATCAATAAACAATCTTCATTTCAGATATTGTATCAATAAACGTCCACCTTGGGCCTGGCACTTTGGAGCACACATGTAACTCCAGCAACTGGAAAGCTGAGGCAGGAGCATGGCAAGTTCAAAAGCCAACCTCAGCAACTTAGTGAGGCCCTGAGCAACTTAGCAAGACCTTGTTTCTAAATAAAATATAAAAAAGGGCTGATGTGGCAAAGTGGTTATCTATGCCTGAGTTCAATCCCTGGTACCAAAAAAAAAAAAAAAGTCCCTCTTGGTTCTTTATTTTTTCTTTCATTTCTCTCATAATAGTGTTTATGTTTTTCTTTAATCTTTGAAAATATTTATAATAATTATTTTAAAATTCCTGGTTGTTATTCAATCATGTCTGTTTTCAGTTTCTATTATGAATTAATCTTTCTCTGCTTATGGGTCACATTTTCTTCTTCATAGGTTTTTTTAATTTTGATGGAATGTTGGACATTGCAATTTCACTTTGTTGAATGCTTGTTTTATCTTCAAAACATTTCTTTTTTATGAGAAGCAGTTCAGTAACTTGTGCAACAGCTTGATTCTTTTAAATTTTTTCATTTATGGTTTTCTAGAAATGGTTCTAGTATATAGTCTTCACTGCTAATTTAGGCCCTCATTCTAGAATATGATATTCCCTTGTTCTTTACTGAATGTCCTGTCTCTATTCACCTAGGGCTCTCATCTCTGTTTGATCTCCTTTAATCTCTTTTGTTTCCTTTGTCTCTTGAATCCTAGTCTTATGCTACCCTTTTCTAGTTTCTAAAAATCATAGTTTCACATATTTTATTCAGCTTGTTAGGTGCTTATTTTAGGAGATCAAGTGTGATTCTAATTACTTCATCATGACTCAAAGCAGATTTTTCTTACATGTTGGTTTGTGTGGGAACTACTTGCTATAGAGAAAAATACCATTTTTCTTTTTTAAAAATTAATTAATTTTATTGGTACTTTTAGTTATATAGGACAGTAGAACCCATTTTGACATCATTATAAAAGCATGGAATATATCTTATTCTAATTCATTCCCAAGTACTTCTTCTTCCCCTTCCCCCCTGTTCCCTTCCTTCTATTCTACTGATCTTTCTGCCATTTATCTACAGTTATTTTTTAATTAATTCATTATAAAATGACTATATGACATTTGCTGGTAAATGGATGGATCTCGAGACTATCATGCTAAGTGAAATAAACTCAATCCTCAAAAACCAAAGGTCACGTTTTCTCTGATATGTGGAATCTACAACACCATTTTCAAAGCAGAAGCTCAAGCCTGCTTTTTTTTCAAAACTATTATAAGACCACCTGGAAATTAAAATTGCCTATAAGAAATATTAACTTTATAACTGAAACCAAGTGAAAAAGAAAGAAAAAGAAATGGAGATAGACCTCAATGGACCAATAATGTTTTATTAAGCACTGGAGAGGCACATTTTAAGGAGGAAAATGGCAACTGGTTACCATAGGGGTCTGAGTTTCATAGGGCTCAGTGAGATTGAGTCATAGCAGAATGTGTCAGTTGGGCAGTCAGGAGAACAGTTGTAGATGAAGGAAATTGTGAAAGTCTACAGCCCATTGTTCTCCTTTTCTCTCTGGGGGTTGTTATTTTCCACATCCTTCAATAATTATAGTCAACAATAAAAGTAAAAAAGAAAGTATTTTTGAAATTTGAATTAAAAATTAGAGAGACCAAAGTGTACAGACATTTTCAAACAAAATACCATAATTTCCAACAGTGGGTGAAAACTGATTCTGTGATATGAGGTAGAATTCAATTTATTAATGTTTCTGTGTTAATGAGTATATTTGTAAAGCTGGTTTTATTCTTATCTTTCATAGAATCATAATTGTGTTCCTTGAATTATTATTATGGAATTTAAAATAATAACTTTAATAACTTAATATTTAGTAATTTGATTAATATTTAATACAAACGTTTAATTAGTACCTAAGGATGTGAGAATGTTAATAATTTTATTATAATGGCATTTTCTATTTCTAATATTTTAGAATTATATGAAATATCCTAATTATCCATTATATCTAGATGACACTGGCTAGATGATTTGTAGGATAGAAAAAAATGATCAATCTGTGCCTTTCACATCTATAGAAAGAGAAAATTATAATGAACCCATTAAAAAAAAAATTGAATGGAGACTAATAGAGGAAGTGGGGCCAGGAAGGAGGGGAGGGAAACAGGGGTGCTAGGGAATGAAATAGAACAAATTATGTTACATGCATGTATGAATATGTCACAGTGAGCCTCACTATTATGTATAATTATAATGCACTAGTAAGACACGATAAAGAAAAAGAGGTATATATTATAAGTAAGTAAAATATGGGAAATAAAAGGGCCATAAGAATTTACAGAGATGACATTTTTGTGAAGGAATCTGGAAAGGTTTTAATGAGAAATTAACTTTTGATTTGGAACTTTAAGATTAAGTGAACTTTTTTTAGATGGTCATAAACAGGCATTCCTGATAGAACAACTTTGTCAAAGCTTTTGATGCTATAGTGTTTTGTGAATATATGGCAAAGTTTATGGTTATATCTGATATCTTTATTTATACATTTTTAATATTGGGATATTAAAATCACATGCCTTTATAGGTGAAATTGAACCATTAAAATGTATTCTAAGGAATATATTAATAAATATATTAGAATAGGGCAAATGGCAGTGCTCTTGTTCTTGTTTGATATTGTTTTTTGTTCATTCTCTTTCTACTTATCAAACTTTATCTGGAAGACTTTCCATAGAAATTATTCTCTATAAGTTACACACTTTAAAAAGAAATGTTAACAGTTTGATTTATTTATCACAATGAGGTTTTTTTTATTTTTATTTTTTTGGTTCTGGGATTGAAGCCAGGGCATTTAACTACTGAGCCACATTCCCCCAGTGCTTTCTTTCTTTCTTTTACTTTTTATTTTGATACAGGGTCTCACTAAGTGGCTTAGGGCCTTACTAAGTTGCTGAGGCTGGCTTTGAACTTGTGATTCTCCTGCCTCAGCCTCCTGAGTTGCTGGAATTACAGAAGAACGCCACCACACCCAGCACAATGAGTGTTTTCCCATGTTATTTGGCTATGCAGGGTTTGAAAGATACTCAGAATTTTAAGAAGTATAGAATAAGAAATTAACGTGTGTTTACCATGTCCCACCACTATGCTAAACAGTTTACATGATTTAATTCATTTGAATCTTCTCAGCAATCCTATGTAAGAATCAATGTTATTAATTCTATTTTATACATGATGAAACTAAAGCACAGGGCTGGGGATGAGAGGTTAAACAATTTAGCCAAGTTCACAGCATTTACAGAGTCAGGTAGTGCTAGAACAAGATTAAAAATCAGATTAGTCTCATTTGAAGACTAGTGTTCTTAAGCACTTTTATTCATTGCTTCATGTACAATTATTTTGATTGATTTAAATGTAATATATAATGGTGTATAAATCTTTCCTGTGTGTATGAAAATATAAATAAACCACTGTAGGGCAGAAGAAAAATTTTCCCTCTGCCCTCTGAAATTTTTCTCTAATAAACTGACAAAGATTAAATAGGAGAAAAGGCATACAAATTTATTAACAGACAAAAGGGGGGTAAACAAGAAGCAGGGGAAAATCACAGGTAAGTGATTATTTATTAGTCCCAAATTATTCAGAAGTGTATATACCCCTCTTTGTCTACAGCGTAAGGGGAGAATAGGGAATGTCAGGGAAATAGCAAATGATTTTTAGGGAAAACACAATGCTTTTGGAGAACACTCAGTAGCTTGGGACCAAATCTTTGTTTCTTTTTCTATTTTTTTTTTTGTACCTGGGATTGAACCTAAGGGTACTTAAGTACTGAGCATATCTCCACCCCTTTTTCTTTTTTTATTTTGAGACAGTGTATCATTAAGTTGCTTAGGGCCTCACTAAGTTGCTGAAGCTGGCATTTAATTTGCAGTCCTACAGCCTCAGACCCCCAAGTTACTGTGATTACAGGTTGGACCACCACACCCAGTGGGACAAAGTCTTTAAGCCATAGAATGAACAATGATTTAAAATGATTGTCTATGGGACTGAAATAGAAGAGATTGGTGTGTGATAAGTCTGTCCAAGTGTGCTTATCAATAGATTTCAGTGTTTCTTCCTTCAATAATGGTTTTGTTAATGAAAGTTCATGGAAGAACCCAGAGATAATTGTTTGCTTCCTTGGAGGTTAATATCAGAGGAAAGTCTGTTCTAGTCTATACTTGCTAATTTTCTTTAATTTAAAGTAATCAGGATACCAGGGTTCTGGATTTTGGAGTGACAGTCCCTGGACTACTTCACCAATATCTGTGAAATATGGATACAAGGAATAGCTTTCAATATTTCCATTATTACATTCCACCTTGTAGGAAGTCTGGGCATGTCAGACTCCTGCTGATTGAATTAGGAAATAATTATTGTAGGAATAACTCTGAAAACCTTCAAGTCCAGTCTTGGTGAACAAATAAGGGTCACTCATAGAAGTCATTTTAGCCTTTTGCATTCTTGTACCAGAAATAGTACTAAAATTAATTGCATTTACCAAAGTTAATAAATTGATTAATCTTATATTTACACCAATGTTTTCAAGACTAAGCTTCTGAGTATAAATAATATTTCTTGCAAAAATTCCATAACAAAAAATAAACAAAGACACAATTGCATTGGTAATCGCTAGGAATCAAAGGCCCTAATTTTAAAGATGTGCTAGAACACAATATTCTTCAACTGTCTCATCAATTATGTAGGACTTTGGTGCTTAAATTTTATTCAGATGTAAATTGATCTAGTATTTGAAGAACATTATGAGAATTTCGTGTAAAATGAAGATACCCGGATGCAAATATACTGAGGAGAATGTCACAGATTTCAAAAGGTTTTGAACAAACATAGTTTTATGTATAAGTTTTGTTACATTATATGAAAGAATTTTTATTTTTGAATATTTATTCATCTTTTAGGCTAATTATTACAAAAATTAAAAGGATTTTTTTCAGTTTTAAATGTAACCACAGCAAGGATAAATTTTAGCATTAAGCACAGCTCTTTCTTGAATATGCACATCTTTTCTATTTGAAAAATGTGAATTTAATGTATATCAGATGAGATATAATTATGAATAAAAATTTTAGTGTGCCTTGTATGGATGATATCTAACCCATAAGTAAGATAAATACCTATTGCACTTTTAATAAGTTCTTTTGATATGCCAACTGTTTGAGACCTAAAACAAATAATTTATTTACATTGAAAAATTAATATGTCAGTCAAATTTTAATGCAATCATTTTAATAACAATATAAAATTCAAAACATAACCAGATAAATATGTGTCAGAATTCTAGCACATGTGAAGAAGTTTTCTCCAAATAAGTTTTAAAAAAGAAAAGTTGAATTTTACAGTTCCCTTCTTATTTCTCTGTGCTTTTTATATGGTGAAAAATGTGGTTATTTAAAAAGATAATCACAAAGTTATATAAAAGCTTTGCATCCCCAGATACTTTCCTTTGAGTAGATATCTTTATGAAGGAACAAATAGACTCTCCTTTCAGCATCATGACTTATGTAAAGATCATCAATGAAAATATAGGGAAGGAAAGGATCAGAATCCTTACTTTATGGTTTTAAAATACATAAGATTTCTTATTTGCTCCTTATACAATGTCCATAGTTCCAGAGCTAAAGAGTTAGTACTAAAAGGGGGTGGGCAGGAAGGGGAAGGTGCAATGAATTTGTATTAAATTTGCATTTAGGCTGAGAATATTTTAAAGCCAGACAGTTAGTGTTATGAAATTGTAATGTATGATCAGTCTGTTATCTTTACACATTCTAGCAAGACACCTTAAGTCTGATTGATGAGAACATGCTTAAGAAAACCTTTGAGAAATTAAGGGATAGAAGCAATAGTAATAATAATATATTTGACTGCTTTGGAATAAACTTTGTTCTGACCTAGAGTACGCCATTTGGTATACAGGGTATTATTACTGTGACTGGCAGATAGCCAGTTTCACAGAGGAAGTTCATAGTGCATCATTTTAAAGCTCATTAATGTCCTTATATTAATGTAATTTTTCAGATTCTTCTCTCCATCATTTAATCTGGCATATTTTTTTTTTGTAAATGAATATTGCTTTATTCAGCAAAGTTTGTATGTTTATTTTGATTAAGAGATATACAGATTGAATATTAGCTTCAGGATAAATCACTAAATACAATATTAGCATCTTTTGGATTGGCATATGTTGAGTTGCAACCTGGTATATAAAAGGTGGTGCATAAAGCCTGACCAGTAATTTCCAGACAGTGGAAAAGGTCATTTGAGTAGTGTTTTTTTTTCAGTTCCTTGATTCTTACAGCTATCTGTGGAAATTGAGCCATGTTTATTCCTACAAAAGACTGTGTTTTCTATCTCAGGAAACTATTTGCTTTCTTCATATATAGCTTGTTTTGTTCATATACATTAATGGAATTTAGCATTCTTTAGTGACTTTTCTTACAGGTTTTTTGTGTATTTCGACCATCGACTATAAATTTCATAAGAACAGAAATCTCTCTTGTTCACTTTTATATTCTTAGCACCTAACCCAGTGCTGACACATGATAAGCCTTGCATAGATTGTATGTTGAATGAATGAATCATGGATAGAAGCCACACTAGTAAAAAAGACAATGTGGTTTCCAAAAGTAGCTAGTCTGTAAATATGGCTAAATGGTTACATGGGGTTCTGCCTTAATAAAATTTATGGTCCAAATGTAGAGAGACTTATCTTTGTTTCTTTACAGGAGTATGAAATTAGACCTACATATACAAGATAACATAACACATCTGTCAACTTGGTTACCTTTCCCTTTATCTTGAGATGTCAGTCATTTTTCAATGAACTAACTAGTAGTCATAATCAGTACTTGGCAGGCCCTACAATAACGTAGTTCTCCTATGAGTAGATAACTCAGAATTGATTTTTTTGAAAAATCTTTATTGGTTTTTGCTGAACATATTTATTTTTCTCCCCTTCTTCCAAATACTTCATTGAAAATGTCAGTAAAGGAAGACAGATTGGAGTAAATTTATAACACCACCAAAGATGAGAAGAGTAGGCCTTAACACATTTGAAATGTATGTACCTTTATGCCTGATTGAAGTTTATATAACATGTATTTTCTTTTAAAGGTACATCAAAGTCTTCTTGTGCTTTGAAACACCACAAAGTATTTAAGTGCTATTCTTGGAGGTCAACTAATCCATTATGTCCCATCATCCCATTTCTAGTTCACCTAGAATACTTAAATTGAGGAAACAAATGTACTACTTATGGTAACTTTGAAATAAACATTAATGTTTGCAGAGTTCTTTTCTTTCGAGAAAAGTAATGGGTGAAGGATTTGTGATAATATCCATTAATATTATTAATAGTATTCTTAATATTGTTAATGACATTATTAATATTGTTAATGATAATAAATTATAAACTCTAGATTATGATTTCTAACCTATTTTAATGCAACTCTGTCAATATCATTCAAATATTTGCATATTTGAAAATTTGGGACTTAATGGATTCAACAATGAAATCACCAAGAAAAAGCATAAAAATATGAAAACGTGGCATTCACAGCACTCAAAGGACACTTGTTTACAGTATGAAAGCTGAAACAAGAAGTGAGGGCACCCTGTGGATGTGCATGTCCAGTGATGTAAATTTTTCACTGCTCTGCACATATTTATCAATTACCTCAAACGTTCTCTAAATATTGATTTGGGTATTATAAGCTTTAGTGAATAGGAAAATGTGCAAATATATAATCTCAGAATAATTAGGTTCTACGGTACTCCTTTTAGATATTTACATCTATACTCAGAAGTGATATTGTCTCTTTCACTGGTTTTGTTACAAGGATTGCACTAGATTCAAAAAATGAATTGAACCAATATTTCTTCTTTTTCTATTTTCTAAAAGATTTTATATATTATTATTATGTGATTCTAGAATTTTGATATAATTGTCTTGTAAAAATGTCTGCCTAAGAAAAACATTTTTGTGTAGGGGAAAAGGGTAAGAAGAGGTTAATATAAGCTTGCTTTCTTTCTTTCTTTCTTTCTTTCTTTCTTTCTTTCTTTCTTTCTTTCTTTCTTTATGTTTTTAGGTAGTCGGGTACTCTATTAACTGGATGCTCTACCACCTAGATGACCTATATATCCAGCCCTTTATTTTTTTAAATTAAGTTCTTGTATTTTTTTGATGGACACCATATGTTTAATTAATTAATTAATTAATTTTTGTATAGTGCTGAGAATTGAACCCATTGCCTCACCTGTGCTAGGCAAGTGCTCTACCCCTGAGCTACAACCCCAGCTTAAGCCCTTTTCTTTTTTATTTTGAGGCAAGGTCTTCCTAAATTGCCCAGGCTGAGCTTGAACTTGGAATTCTCCTGCCTCAGCCTCTGAAGTAGCTGGGACTACAGGAATGTGCCACTGTGACTAACTATAAATTTTAAAATCAATAGATTTTTCTTTTTCATCAGTTTTGGAAATTACATTTTTTTAAAAATTATTCATCTGTTATTAAAAGTTTTACAAAAAGTTGTTTGTACATTTACACTTAGATTTCATTTTTCTCATTTTTATTAGATTTAATTTTTCCTTTTCATTTCTTTTTTTTGGCCAATTTTGACATGTTTGCCTGTTTTATTCATTTTGTTTTTTCAAACAACCAACTTTTGGCTTTTTAAAAAACTGTATTACATATTTAGCTTCTATATCATTGATTTCTGCTCTTATATTTACATTTTTCTCTTTTTTTTTAAATGTTAAGCTGGAAATTGGTTTCTTGCTTTTAGCCCTTTTCTAATGCAAACATTTAATGCTACAAATGTTCCTTTAAATACATCTTTCATTACATAAGACAAATTTTGACATTTATTTTTATGTATCTTTCAGTTTTGCTTTTTATTATTATCTTGTTTTATATTCTTTTCTTTGACCTATGATTTATCTGAAAGTATGTGCTCTACTTTTTAAACATATATAGCACATATGGTTACCTTTTTTATTTTGTTTCCTAATTTAAATGATTTATCATCAGAGAATGGTCTTTTGTGTCACTGTCTCTTCAATAATTGATGATACTAACTTTATTCTATGTGTCAACTTTTTAAAATGTTCTATGTGTTCCTGAGAATGTATATTGTCTATTTAATGGGTGTTTAGTTGGATTATTATTTATTAGGTTATTAGTTATTTATTAGGTTATTAGTTGTTAATTCGTCATATACTTAATTTGTATCTGTGAATTCTAGGAGTTATTGAGTTATTAAGTTATCTCTTATATCACCAGTTTTGGGCCTTTATTTTCTAATAGAAACATCTAATCTATACACTTCTTTTTTAAAACAAATTCTACATGTATTTCTTCCAATAGTTACAGTCTTTGGATGTGTGATTCTATTTATTTGTTCTAGGATTTTTTTTTTTTTGGTAGTTAGTTTGTTCCCTTATATTTTTTTAAAAAAATAGGGTTCCAATCCTATTACAGGTTTAGGACTTTCCTTCCAATGGAACTAAAAAAAACATAAACAATTCTTGATTTGAACAGCTTATTATTTCCTTATTTTCCTGTTTCTCTAGTGGATATAATCTCATTTTTGGCTGTATAGAAGCTCTTCTACTTCTCTTATAATTTTTAGGATTTAAAATTGACTCAATGTTTATAAAGATATTAAATTTAAGCCTGACAGAAATATAAGTAAGGCTATAGTACATTCACAAATTTCCAGTATACATTTTTCTGGATTGTAACACTATAAAGCACTGCATAAAATTTGTTTTCTCTGCTTGAAAATGTACACAGCACCTATAGCAAAAGGCCTATGAACTACTTAAAAATTATGTATTTTAAAAACTATTTCCTCTTTATGGTTACATGTCACAAACATAAAAGAAGTTATCCTTTAATCTAGAAAGGGGTTTAAGTAAATACAAAATAATTCAAGTTTTTTTTATACTCAAGTAGGCATTTATAAGTTACATATGGCCTGTAATATTTCTCATTGTTTTTTAGATTAAGAAAAAGTGAGTTTATCATTTCCAGGATGCAAAGGGAAGGTAAAGGAAGATTTGTCTCCTTATTTTACACATTTAGAATGAATTTTGAAAAACACTTTAGTAAACACACAAAGAATGTAAGGCAGTATTTTGTAGTGTTTGAGAATATAAAATCAAACCAGACAACCTGTGTTATATTCTTGGCTAGGCTACTCCTTAGCTATTTTTCTAGCATAAGTTACTTAATTGGATATTCATTCTGCATAAGTAGGGATAATAGTAACTTGCTAGGGTTATTGAGGTCATTCAATTAATCCACATACGGTGTTCAAAAGAGTCCCTGACACAAAGTAAACATTTAAATAAAAGTGATTTTATTTTTTAATGGGAAATTTTGTCAAGGTTAAATATTATTCCTATTTAAGATCAAATCACAGTATAAAATTAATCATTAAGAAAATCATTTTTATTTTATCATAAAATTAATATCCAGGAATCAGTGTACTATGGTGATGCTATGTTCTTATTTTTCTGGTGTGTTTGTAGGTATTCTTGATGGATGTGTGGGTTAAGTATGTTGAATGTGTATGGAGGGGATTATGGAGATAAGAGCTGCTGCTTTATATTTTATTACTGATCTTTTTAATTTTCTTTCATTATATTTATGATTCACATTCATCAGATTGTTTATTTATGGAAATATAGTCTTTGTTATTTTAATAAAATAATTGATACATTTATAATCTGTGATTTTATACCTAATATTTTTTAATATGACACTTTTTAGAAATAATGTTTTCTTGTTTAATTTTGAATCAGGTATTAAGCTGTATATAGTTAAGAAACTATAAATTTTGTAATTAGCTGTATTGAAATCTACACTATTTATTTCATTTGCAAATTATATTTATTTTTCAAATATCATACAGAATCCTTTGACTACCAAATGTAATCTCTGAAAGTGCCAAGAGAAGGTAATTAATATTCCAGGCAAAACTACAATATTAAACTTTCTATGAATTTTAATAATTGATTCTAATTCACTCTTTCTGTAAAGAAAAAAAATTATATAAATTTAGTTGCAAATATTACACTAAATTTTTTTCCTACTGATTCCCTGAAAAGTGCTGTTGTTGAAAGAGGACTGTGAATGGACAACTTGCTATTTTTTAAGTAAATCAATTTAATGTCAAGTGTATGAATGCCTTTAAATGTTTCCATCATATATGTTTCTTTTTTTTTCTTTAAAGAGAGAGTGAGAGAGGGAGAGAGAGAGAGAAAGAATTTTTTAATATTTATTTTTTAGTTATCGGCGGACACAACATCTTTGTTTTTTTGTATGTGGTGCTGAGGATCGAACCCGGGCCGCATGCATGCCAGGCGAGCGCGCTACCGCTTGAGCCACATCCCCAGCCCCATCATGTATGTTTCTATTCTGCATGTATAAGAAGTAAACTATTAGTGAGGATTACCAGTTTATGCTTTCTTTTAAGAGGATATACAGATTGCAAATAGGAGAAAGACACTGAAGAAATCAAATCAAACAGTGAGATAATGCCAAAATATCAAATGAATCTGTTACATTTTAAAGGGGTTTTATTTTGTAATGGGAAAATTGTGTCAATATGTTTTAACTACATTTGGTCAGTTTAATAACAAAAGTTTAAAAATGACCTAGTTGTAAAGAAACCACTTATTGAATTGGAAGAGCTGGGTAATAAACTGCAAGCTTATACTGTTGGGCAGAAATCCAAAACAGGATCTAAGTAGAGCTAAGATATAAGGCCATCATGTCATTCAAAAATCCAGATTAAAAAGTCTGTAATAGAAAAGTTAAAAAGTATTTCACACTTTTTCTTAACTATTGAGTCACATCCTAGCCCTTTTTATTTTGAGGCAGTCTCACTAAATTGTTGAGAGCCTCTCTAACTTGCTGAGGCTGGCTTTGGACTTTGGATCCACTGGGATTACAGGTGTACACCAATTTGCCCAGTGCATTTCTTATTCTTCACAAAAGGTCGGTATAATTTTTAATCTTGTGAACTTCAGTAAAATAAGCTTAAAAATTGGTGTCTAATGTTTCTTGGAACCTGGCACATTTATTTCAATAGCATATTATTTTCTTGACTTGCAGACACTTAACATTTTGCAAATACTTTAATTTTTATGTGTTTTTGTTTTCTGTATCATGATTTTAATGACATTATTGCCTGATGACCTTTTGAAATATGTCATTACCATATTTCATTAGATCTCTTCTAGGCTACTATGATGGTGGCTGGGATTCCAAATACTTAAGATTGTCTAAACGTGCACCATTGATATGATTTGGGATAATAAATTTTAGGTTTACTATTTCAAATGGTAGACTTCTTGTTATCACCATTATTTATCATTCTCGTTAATGTATTTCTTCAACTCTGAATAAATGATATTATTACATCCTAATCTAACACTGGTTGGTATCACACATGAATGTTTATAGGTATCTCTAGGGATTTGATTTTCACTTTCTTCCTTGCTGGGTTTTAGATTATTTCCTTTCAGCTAGTGATACTGTCTGCTTATAGTATTTTGGTGTACACTTTCTCATTAGTGACACTAGTCTTAGTTTGCTATATATTATTGCATTCACAGCAAAGTAGACTTTACTGTAAATCTTTAATTAAAAGACTCCTCTACCTCTGTCACTTTTCACTTAACTTTTCTGGAAAGGAATTGTCTATGATAAGGATATGCTTCAGCACTATCAGCTAAGAATTTGACTTAACCCATGAGTGGCAAATTCAGAAATTCAAATTGAACCTGTTACAATTTTACAGTTAAATATATTACACTCTCTGTATTAGCTTCTTTGAATTAAATATGTTGTAATGGTATATTTCTTTGTTTTAAAGAGCCTGTGCCTTTCTTTGGAAAATTTGGGTGGAAGCCAACATGAAATTAGGATTAAGATTTAATGTGTGTTTCAAGGTGTCTGGAAAGTGCTAAGATAACAATAGTCTATTTTTTTTTCCTAAGTTAACAATCACTTTATCTTTAAAAACTGATGCCTGGGCATCAGTTAAATATCCAATCAATACAGAAGAGTATTAAGAAGAAAATATAAACATTTTGTGTAAAACCCCATCATCTACAAGTGATTGTCATTAGTAATTGGTGAGAAATATCCCAGACACACACTTCATCTATGTAAACATACAAATTGAAAAATAAATAAAAAGATAGAAATCTACACAGAGGGCTAGATGTTGAAGGATCAACAAGTGGATGAATGCATCTCTATATAGGGAAATGGAGAGATGTAACAGTTTTCGAAAAAGGTATCTCATAGATATAGCTTTAATGCAAAAAGTTTTAAGCTCCTTTTGCTTGTGTTTAACAAAGAACAGAAATGCAGCTGAAGAAATTAATTTGTTAAGATAAATACTTCTTTATCACATGCGGGAATAGTACTTAAAACATTATTAAAGTATAATAAAAATTATTTTGAAAGTCTTTTAGTTGGAGTTTTGTCTTTAAAAAACTTGGATTAGTTTCAATCTCAGGACACTTTTATTGATCTCTAAACTTACCTCCTTGTATGTGTTAATTTGTTATGTTATTTAAATGATTATTATTTGTTAAAGTTTATGCCATTTACATTCTGTTCTGGGACTATAAATGCAAAAAGTCTTAGATGTTCTTTAAAATAGCTTTAATGATCACTCCATACAGACAGCCTCCTAAGCAAAGACATTCCTTTTCCACAGCTGCTGATTACAAAGTGGACAGAAGGATATGGGAGGAATGAAGAAGAGAGATATGAGAAAGAACAGGCCACATGTCTTCAAAAATCCTTCATCCTTATGCTGAGACCAATGCAGTTTTAGAGAGCTATGAGCATATATAAAGAAGGAGAAATTGAAGTAGATAGGAATAGATGAGAATACCTAAAGTTACTGAACCTAAAAGTAGACTTGTTTAATAATCAAAAGGGTTGGGGAGTTATTAAACTAGAATAAGTTACCTCCCACTGCTCAAGAGGAAAGTATGATGCCACAGGCAAAAGTAGGTAGCAGTTGTTGGAAATAAAAGTTTCACAAGTTTTTCCATATTTATTTCTGAATTTTGTTAATTATAGGCTTTTGTAATTTTTTAGTTTTGAAAGTTTTAAATATAGACAAAGTAGAGAGCAACAAAATGATCCACATGAAGCAATCAGCCATTGTCAACTAATATAAGTATTGCAGTATTTTAATTTCATATCTTCTCCCATTTTCTATTACTACTACTACTACTACTAGGGGTTGAACCCAGAGGCGCTCAACCACTGAGCCACATCCCTAGTACTTTTTTTCATGTTTTATTTTGAGACAGGGTCCTGGTAAATTGCCGAATGCCTCATTGAATTGCTGAGGCTGGCCTTGAAATTCTAATCCTTGCGCCTCAGCTTCCAGAGCTGCTGGGATTATAGGTGTATGCCACCACACCCAGCTGTTCTCCCATTTTCAATAAAATGTATTTCCTTTTTCACTTTTGATTTTGAAATCATTTCTTATTTATAGAGAAGCTGCAGAATGGTAACAAAGATTGCCTGAATATTATTCACCCAAATTTCCAAATATTTACATATTACCAACCTTCTTTGTAATTATCTATATAGATAGATATTACATTTTCTGAATTTTTGAAGAATACATTATTGACAGGCATCCCCTGATTATTGAATACTATTTGTTCTTGTGTGCTGTTTTTTTTTTTTTTAAGACAAGGACATGTACTTACAATGTTATGGTGAGATTGCAATAAATCACCAAGTCGATCTTATAGCAGGAGATGGAAACTTTATTTACCAGTTGGTGGTCCAGATCCACCAGCTGGTGGGCCAACGGGCAGGCTGCAAGTCTACACCCTTCAACCCCCTCCTGGGGTTTGAATACAACTTTTATAGTCCCAAACCATATTAATCATAAATAGCTGTTGCTGTGATTCAAAGCCATAAACTAACATCATGAGATCTAAAATCCTAAGCAGAAGGGGGGGGGGTCAAAATGTCCCTACTTGAGTATAAGTTAAAAAATGGTTACTAATATCCAGACAGTCAATCTCTGACAGGGTCCATTGTCCAAGACAAATAGGAACCAAAAAGAGCACAACTTTACATGGTATATGAATTGCCATTTTGCGTTGCCAGACATGCTATGCTAAGCAACTGTTGATGGGTACAAAGGTGGGGGTGTCCCATTGAGAAGCATTTCTTACATGATATGGAGTCTCAGGGTAAAATGGAGTCTGTTTGGTCATTGCTTATATAGCTTGACCCATAACAACAAAAACACAGTAGAATTTTCCAAAGCAGGAGATTAATAATGATAAAATTATGGTATATAATCTATAGACTGTATTCAAATTTTACATTTGCCTAATAATGCTTTTTACAGCAGGAAAAAAACAAAAGCCCTCCTACTATAGCATCTTTTTTCCAGCATCACATCCTGCGTTCAGTTTTTTTTAAATTATCTTTTATTATAAAACTCTTTTTCAATCATGTTGAAGACCTTTTATCTTTAGATTTTCTTGGTTCCCCCCTTTCTTTTTTGTGATACTGGGGTTTGAACCCAGGGGCCCTTAACCACTGAGTCACATCCCCAGCACTTTTTTTAATTTTATTTTTTACTTTGAGACAGGGTCTCACTAAGTTGCTTAGGGCCTCACTAAATTGCTGAAGCTGGCCTTGAACTTCTATCCTCCTGTTTCAGCCTACTAAATTGATGGGATTACAGGTGTATGCCACCATGCTCAGCTTGTCATTTTTTTGATATTCAAATCATCCTAGATTTGTCCACTGGCAACCCAATCAACTGCTTTCTTTGTCCCTGTGACAATATCTCATCATTATTTCTGATACAATATTGTTCAGGGTCATCTTTTCCTTTCCATTAATCAATGACAGAATTAGTTTTATCTCTGAAGATTCGTGGTTAATTTTAGTGGAAATTAATATGTAGGAAAAAAGACCTGGACACCAGGTGCTCATTGCTTTTGGAGTATCATTGTGTTAGATTCTCATGGTAAACAGAGCTAGAAAGTGTGTGTGTATGCATGTGTGTGTGTGTGTGTGTGTGTATGTGTGTGTGTATGAAATCAATCAATCAAGGTATTTACCTACCTACATATTTATCTGGAAAACTATGAGCTCATAGTGTTAACTCCAATTTGAAATTAAACTAGAAAAATTATTCTAACATCTACTTTTTCCAGATTTTTCTCTTCTCCAAGATTAAGAAATCTCTCTCCCTTTCTCTAGAATATATTTTAATCATTGCTCATTGCTAGAAGGCACACACACATAGTTTCAGAGTTGAGAATACACACACACACGCACACACACACAAACACACAGACACATTTTTGGTACCAGGGATTTAACAGAGGGATGTTTAACCACTGAGTCACATCCACAGACCTTTTTATTTTTTTATTTAGAGACAGGGTCTCACTTAGTTGCTTAGGGCCTTGCTAAATTGCTGAGGCTGCCCTGAGCTTATGATCCTCCTCCCGAGTTGCTGGGATTATAGACATGTACCATTGTGTTCAGCTCATTCCTAGATGTTTCTCTTTTGTATTTCAAGAGAGGGTCTCTCTAAGTTGCTTAGGTCCTTGCTGAGTTGCTGACAGTGTCTTCAAACCTACAATCATCTTGCTTCAGCCTCAGTCACTGGGATTATAAGTGTGCACCACCAAAACCGGGCTGAGAAAACAAATCTTTGAACTGGAGTTCAGTGTTTAGTATGTTCTTTTTTTTTTCTCTGAGGCCCAAGGCTTGATAGTCAAAATACTATGTAAATAAGTTAGCTGGATTTGTTATTTTCCACCCTCTCCTTCAGTGTGAGAATGTTATTTATTTGTAATACCTTAAAGTTATTTCTGGTTTTATTTTTTCTCTTTATATTCCACTGAAGTTTTTCTTTTCCCTATGTGGTGGTTCTACTTTTTAAAGATGTGAAATATTGACATGGCTACACAATTATAAACAGAACTGTGTAATAAGAAAAGTGTCACCTCAAACCTTTTGTACAAATTTCAACCCCTATCTTTTCATGTTACACCCATGCACCATCTGGAGACAAAAAATCTTGATTGTTTCTGATTTATCATTCCTGTTTCCTTTTTGTGTAACTGAGTGTGTGTGTGTGTGTGTGTAGTCTTATTTCCTTTTTATGTATGTATATATATATATATATATATATATATATATATATATAGAGAGAGAGAGAGAGAGAGAGAGAGAGAGCGAGAGAGAGAGAAAGTCAGAAAGTCTTATTTCCCTTTTTATCTTAAATGGAACTTAGCATACTATAGATACCCTTTGTAATTTACATAATCTTGGATGTTGTTTGTCTCCCCTAAGGATTCATGTATTGAAAGCTTGTTCCTCAGGTTGACTGAGTTGGGAGATAATATGGAACCTTTAAGAGATGGGGCCTAGTTAGATGTTCTTAGGTCACTGGGGAATGCTATGGTTTAGGTATTAGGTGTCCCCCAAAAGCTTATGTGTCAGACAGTACAAGAAGGTTTAGAGGTGATGTCAGTTATGAGAGCCTTAACCTAATCAGTATGTCAATCCCCTGATAGGGATTAACTGAATGGTGATTATAGACTGGTAGGTTGTATCTGCAGGAGGTAGGTCTTTAGGAGTGTGCTTTGGGGTATATATTTTGTTCTTGATGAGGAGACTATCTATCTATATATCTATATCTATATCTATATCTATATCTATCTATCTATCTATCTATCTATCTATCTATCTATCTATCATCTATCTCTGCTTCCTGGAGTGATGTCTTGAGCCACTTTCCTCCATCACACCCTTCTGCCATGATGTTGTGCCTCACCTTGAGCCCTGAACTATGGACTGAGACCTCTGAAACTGTGAGCCCCAAAATAAACTTTTCCTCTGAAAATTGTTCTTGTCAGGTCTTTTAGTCACAGAAAAAACTCTGACTAAACAGGGAAGCTGCATATAGAAGGGGTTAAGGTAGCTCTTATAGGACCTCTGAGATCTCCATATAATGAGTTGCTATAGAATGATTCTGAACCCTGAACTGCTCTTTGATTTCCTATTTTGCAATGTCGTTTCTCTCTTCTGCATGAACTTGTGCCATGGTGCCATTAGATCCATGTGAAAGTTTGAACCAATGACCCTAAATCTCTGATTTTAAATCTCCATATCTGTGAGCTAAATAATCCTCTTTACTTCATAAAGTTAGCTTGCTTCAGGTATTTTGTTATAGTAACAGAATATGGGTTTATATATACAGTGTTCTAGGTGTGGCAAAACCGCATTTTTCTATGTATAGGCGTACAGATTGCTTATTGCTCCCAATATTATATATTATATAGACATTTAGATAGCTTCTAGTGTTTTGCAATTACATACAACAATTCAATGAATAACCTTGTGCACATGTATTATCTTATTGTTGGAATTGTACCTTTAGGATAGAGTCCTAAGAGATGAAATTGTTGGGATCAAAAGATAAATGCTGAATAGTGTGTGTTTGATATTATCAAATTTCCTTTTGTAAGTGTTGAACACATATGCATTATCTCCCATGATATATGAGATTTCTGGTTTTCCTGTCATTTCACCAACAGAATTAATTATCATAATTTGTGGTTTTTGCAATTCAGATAGGTAAAATATATCAATGTACTTTTAATTTGCATTTATACTATGATGTATGAGGTTGAATATATTTTCACATTTAAAGGATATATATGTGTGTTGTATATATTGTATATGCATATATAATGAATTGTGTGTTCATGATTTTTGCCTATTTTCTATTGGGATTTTGCTCTTTTCACCTTTTATGAGTTATAAATGTAAAATTATTAGCCCTTTAATTGTGATATATGTAAAAAAAATTCCCGCAGTTTCTGAGATGTCTTTTGAGTTTGCTTTTGGAGTTTTTATGATGCCATTTAAATTTTTTATATAGACAAATTTATCAATCTTTTATTGAATCTGGATTTTGGATCATTTAGAAGTTGAAGTCGTTTTTTGTTTTTTGTTTTGCTACATCCTGCATTCTAGCACTTGCATGGTGCATGTTAGTGTTTGCATGGTTTCATTTTTTTTTTTTACATTTAGACTCCTGATCCACTTGGAGTCTCTCCTTGTGTATGATATTACATAGTCTCACTTTTATCTTTTTTAATATGTATAATTGGTTGTTCTAGATTCATTTAAAATATTAGTCTGTCTTTGTCACAGAGTTTTGAGATGATACCATTGCATACTAAATTTCCATATGTACCTAAATTTCAATTTGGACTCTATTCCATTCATCTGTAAGCACTGTACTATTTTAATAATAAAAGTCCATAGTATTTTTAATGTATGATAAGCTAATCCTACCTTGTAAGTTAAGTTTTTGTTTTCACTGTTTACTATTTTCGAATTTTGTTTTTCTGTATGAATATTTATATTAATTTGTTTGGCTCCAATAAATAAAGTTGCTGATTTTTTACTTGGGTTGTTCAGAATTTATAAAGTACCTTAGAAAGAACTGACACCTTCATGTTATAGCAACAGGGATCTTTCTCCATTTGCTTCAGTATACTTTATTGTAACTTTCAGGAGTGTTTTTCAATTTTCCTTGTATCAGCTTTGCATATTTCTTTTTTTCTCTTTCTTTTTTCTTTTTTCCATTTTGGCAGTACTGGAGATTGAACCCAGGAGTACTCTCCCACTGAACTACAACCCCAGCTTTTTTATTTATTCATTTGTTTGTTTGTTTTGAGGTAGGGTCTTGCTAAATTGCCTAGGATAGTCTCAAACTTGCTATCTTATTCCCTCTCTTGAGTAGCTGAGATTATGGGTATGCTCAACTGAGCAGTGGTTGGCTTTGCACATTTCTTTTTAATTTTGTTAAGTATTTCACCTTTTGGTTTTGCTTGTGAACAGAGATTTCTATTTCATTGTATTTTTTAGCTATTGTTTGTGTTTGAAAAGGCTATTTATTACTTTATGATGATTTTGTGTCTTTCTACTTTACTGAATTATTTTGAGTTAGTTTTAAATTTGAACCCCTTGGTATTTCCAAGTATACTATATCATTTATAAATTCAGATACTTTCCCTTTTTATATTTTTTTATTATCTTTAATTATTCCTTTCTAATTGCATTGAGTAATACCTCTGTAAGAGGCTGAATAGAAGAGGAAATTGTAGGTATCTTTGCATTATTCTTGATTTTAGTCAAATGGATTTAGGGTTTTCCTGTTATATAAGATGCTGGTTTTCGGACTGAGAACAATTGTGAAAGCAAGGAGACTAGTTATAAGGATATGGCAGGAGACCAGATAGAGATCACCTGATCAGAGTGATATTAGTGGCGGTATATAGAAGGAGAAAGATTTGAGATATATTTTCTAGGTATCAGCAACTGTGCTTGGAGGTGGATATGCCATAGGAAAGAAAAGGAAAACCTTAATTTTAAGGCTTTTAGTTTAGGTGATGGATTGTGTAAATGTATTGCTATCCTATCTATATGGTAGAGTCCGTGATAGTAATTGACTGTAAAAATATTATACTTTAAAATCAGATACCCTTGATTTAAATGCAGGCTTCAGCATTTACTATATGGCCATGAACAAATTGCTTGATTATTTAAGTCTTAGTTTCCTTCCATATGTCTATAAAAGGCAATAATAATAATACCTATATCATAAGGTGTTTGTGAAGGTTAAATAATAAGAAACAAGAATAAAAGCAACAACAACAACAACCCCCTTATCACAGGGCTATTATATAGACTCAATATTACTACTACTAATTATAATATCCAATACTACTATAATAATTATGATGGTTATGATGATGATAGTTCTGTGCCATTAATACTGCCTGGTATGTATTAAGTACTCCAGAAATACTATTCAATTAATGATCATGTCTTCAAGTACCACTTGACATAAGACATCCATTTAAATTTCTTTTCTCCCACCACAACTTCTTCAGAGTGTTCTGCTTTATGCAATATAAAAGGTCAGTTTTTATAAGACAATGGAAATTTTAAAGGCACAGTAAACTAAAGGTATTCCCCAAAATTGCAGACAATTTTTCTTGTGCTCTAAGATATTTGATGAATATACCTGGCAAAGCTGTACTGGTAAAACATAGGCAGGTTCATTAATTCAAAAGCTTTATTTGTGTTAATGAATAGCATTTTGCCTGAAGCAGACATCATTTGTACATGAAAAATGGCAGAATTTTCTCTGGCACCAAATCAACAAGGTGACCACCTTCTAATGGATTCTTATTTATGTGAGTGACTGAGGTAAGGGTAGAAATTATCATTATGTACTTTTTGTGAACTTGAATAACAATCCCATTTTGAGCAATGCAGCATATTTTGTCATCATTTACTTGGTTAAATTCCCATTAAGTAAAGAAAAATATACTGAATATTACTCAGGATGTTTTGGTGGGAAGAATTTTAATTAAAGAATACCATGGAAGTCTCTTTATTGTCTAGAAATAGCTCATTGCTTATCAAGAAAAAAAGATGATGTAAGTTGATGATACTTGTGTTATTTTGAATTCTCTTAAAGGCTAGTTCTACTGAAGGCTTGTAAATATAGAAAATAAATCCATTCACATTTTTATTTAATGTGAATTTAAAAATATCTGCATATGAATTCATTTTAAAATCAGCATATCTTTATAAATTATTTGCATTAAACAGCTACATAAAAGTGTGATTATTTATTGCCTTTGAGTTGACAGTCACTAAATTTAGTATCAAGAGGGGGGAAAAAGAATGAGGATAATCCCATTATGGTTTAGACTGTGATGATTCTGATTAAAGTCAGTTCATTTTGGGTGCATGAAGTGATGACAGTCTCTAAACTTTGATAATTTGCTTCAATTCAACTAGGACACTTAATTTTGTCTTTTGAAGTACATACCACGAGTGATATGTGAGGAAAATTTTGAGTAAAGAACTGCATTTTAGAAAATATATTTTACCTTGTACATGCTTGTAAAAAGATTATTACTTAATCATTTTCCTTTGATCGATCAGAAGTCTATTAGTAATGAACATTATTTTACTTTTGCTTCTCATATCATATCATGCATAGATATTGCATTTCATTCTGCTTGTAATATAAATATTCTTGTATTCATCATTGAAAGTATTATATATCTGAGTTCAGAGTGGTTATCACTAGCAAACAGAAGCTATTTCCCTAGCTATGATTATGCTTAATGGTTCATAAATGTCTGCATAATAATGCTCTTGTTTACTTATCCTTCTTGTTTATTTTCATCCATACTAGTTATTCTTTAAGGCCCCTTGTATGATGCAAACTAATTATACTATATCCCTAAACCAGAGTGTTGAATTTATATTTGGTTTTCTTGCTGCCTATACTGTATTCACGTTTCAGATACTTTAGAAAAAATTGATCAGTTTTCAAATTAGTTCTAATATTTCAGTTAAAAGGAGCAGTATAGATGCATGTTATCTCATTTACATAATTTTGATCCTAAAAATATATCTGTTGTTAAAATTGAATTAAAACCAATAAATGTTATTTTTAAAAAATAGAAAGGGCAAAATAGATTTATAAAGCACTTTCAGAAAGCTATGTTCCATGACATTTTTTAAATACCCGTTAAAAAATGTAGTTACCTTGCAGTCACAACCTTTATTTATTTATTTAGGTCATTACTATGGCAGAAAATTATTTTTAGAACAAAAAATTGAACTTTTGATTTTGGTTTCTCTTTTGGGTGTAGGAGAATTTTTGGTTCTTAAGACAGGTCATTACAACAGAAGATGGATCTTAGTACAGAACCAATATCATAGATCAAGGACTTGGATAGAAATGAAATCATGAAGAGAATCTTATATAAAACAAAAATCTTAGTTCAGAATGACTTTAATCCCATATAGTTTGAAATGAAATATATATATGAAATACAGACATTTAAATTGAATTAGTAAAACAAGATTCAGAATTCAGATTTTGGGGCCCAAACTTCTCCTTGCTTTCACTAAAGCAGATCTCATCTCCAGTTTAAGCCACTTAAAATTTGTGTAATTTCTGTTGAACATTCTTGGTTCAGGGCACATAATCTAAACTAGCTCAATCAGGGTAAAATGCAGCAACAGGAGAGTTTTGTTGTGTATTGTTTATTTGTTTTGGTGTGGAAAACATGGTATGTCTCATAAAGCCTGGAATTACAGTAGCTTTTTCACTATCACTAAGAAAGCCAATCCAAGGATATAGGCAGCACATAAAAAGGCACAGCTGAGAGATTTGCTGACAAAATTACACCTGATGTTCATTCTACCTTTGGACATGGAATTACATGCACCAATAAAATCTTTTTTGTGTAAAGAGTTTGAATTTTATGTTCTCTGAACAGAATGTCCTAACTGATTCAGAAGGTATATCCATCATGAAGTTGGTGAATGACAGTTTTCCTGATGATTGGAATCAGGAAAAACTAAATATAACAAAGTCCATTTTTGCCAGGCATGGTGGCATTTGTCTATAATCCTAGCAACTTGGGAGGCTGAGACAGGAGGATCACAATTTCAAGGCCAGCCTCAGCAACTTAGTGATACCTTGTCTCAATGGAAAAAAAGCAACAAAATACTAGAAATGCTTCTGAATCTTGGAATCAAGTTTTAAAGTGAGATTCCCTCCCTGTACCCCAGCACAAAGTGTTCACACTTACTGAAACCTGCTATGGTTGCCACAGCTGCTGCAAAATACTCTGCCTGGATCTCTCTTCCAGTCCTTTGATTTCTACCCTTTATGAGATTGAATAGCAATAAATGATTATAAGCTTGATCAACAAACATATGAAAAAATGTCCATCATCTCTAGTGATTAGAGAAATGCAAATCAAATCTACTCTAAGATTTCATCTCACGCCAGTCAGAATGTCAATTATCAAGACAAGCAACAATAAACGTTGGCAAAGATGTGGGGGAAAAGGTACACTCATACATAGCTAGTGGCACTGCAAATTGGTTCAACCACTATGAAAAACAGTATGGAGATTCCTCAGAAAACGTGGAATGGAACTACCATTTTACCCAGTTATGCTACTCCTCAGTTTATACCTAAAGGACTTAAAATCAAATCCACATACTATAGTGACACAGCCACACCAATGTTTATAGAAACTCAATTCACAATAGCTTAACTATGGAACCAACCTAGATGTCCTTCAACAGATGAATGGATAAAGAAAATGTGGTACCTATACACAATAGAATATTATTCAGTCTTAAAGAAGAATGAAATTATGACATTTGCAGGTAAATGGATGGAGCTGGAGAATATCATGCTAAGTGAGATAAGCCAAACCCAAAAAACCAAAGGCTAAATGTTTTCTCTGATAAGGGGGATGGGGAAGAATGAAGGAATTTTGGATTGTGCAGAGGGGAATGAGGGGAGGGGTGGAGGTAATGGGATGGGAATGACGGTGGAATGAGAGGGACATTATTACCCTATATTCCTGTATAATTACACTGGTGTGATTCCACATTATGTTCAGCAGGAGGAAGGAAAAGTTGTGCTCTATTTGTATACAATGTGTCAAAATGTATTCTTCTGTCATGTATAACTAATTAGAACAAATTTAAAAAGTAAATGATTAAAATCTATTTTAACAAAAAATTTAAGGCACTTTGAAAAAGTATTTAAGCAGCTGAATATAGAAGTCCTGAGCAAAGATTTTCAAATTTTAGTATGAATGAGAATGACCTATGGAGCTTTTAAAATTCAAGGCCTCACATTCAGACTTAACTGATGCAAATGGTCATTCCACATTTGGTAAAACTGATTTTATTCAGCTAATATTATTACCTAATTTCATGGATGTAGATCCCTAAAACCCAAAAGTCACTGTAATGATCTAGTTTTTAAAATCATATGATAGTAAGAAATTGTCACTTACAGTTTCTTTTAAATCAGTTGTACAGCTGACTATACTATGTCTAGTGTCCATCAGTATGGCTTATGCTACTATAAACAGACAACAGTTTAATATAGTAACATATATTGAAAAGGACAGAGATTTAATTTAGTATAGACATAGATTCTAATTCCAATTACTTAAGTAACCATTTAAAATGAGTTTATCTTAATTTCCTTACATATATAGTATAAATAATTATGCCATCTTCAGAGTATTTTTTGAGAAATAAATAACATAATGAAGTCATATGAAACATTTAGTACTGAATTTTGAATAAAGTAGAAACTAGTAAATTATAGCTATTACTATTTGAATGCCCTGATTATTCAGTATATATATATATATTTAAAACATAGTATTGGTTTGCATTGGGGTGGTTGTGAGAAATGATCAGTTTGAGTGACTTGGTATAGCAATGACAGAACAATCAGTTTAGTTCTTTGAGCCCCACACAGGTTGCATATTGGAAAAAAACTAAAAGTTCAGTGTCTCAACTTCCTGAGAGCAACAGAGTCATCTTTAAAAATCCATGGTCTGCTATGATTTCTATTTATTCTGAAATAGAAATATAAAGAAGAAAGTAAGGGAGAAAGTCAGAACTGTATATTATGTGTAGTTTTGATAATGTACAACATTACTCACTTTTAATGAAGTGATAAAACTATGGATAGTGAAATGATCAATTAAATAACAGTGTTATTTTAGCATCAGTACAAGAGTCTAAAGATTTCAGATAAAGTTATACATTCAGATTTGTTCTCACCTATCGCATAGTATAACTATCATTCACCATAAATTATACCTCTGAGAACCTTAATTACAAAATTAAATGATTAAATAGAAATGTGGTGTTAGAGAAAAGAAATATTATGCTACAATAACTTTTTATCTCTACCTGGTAATTTGAAAATTCCTTTAATGAGAATTAAAGAATATTATGCTTAATGAAATGCTTCTGAATTATTCTTAACTTTTTTCAATGCCACTACTAACTGTCCAGTATCCTTCAAGCACCCCAAAGGTTGATGAGCTTTCTTAACATTGAGAAATAAAGAACTTGGGACCCAAGAGGACTATGTACAGGTTCATAATATGAATTCAAATACAGCAAAGGAAGGAAGAAACTCATATATTAAAGACGTTGGTTGTACATGGTCATTATATGGCTTTGAGAAATCCACATTGGAAAAAGTAGATTTTCTTGGTACCGACTCTTTTTCACTTATGAGGTTATTATGGAACCAAAAAGTTCTATCATAATTTAATTGACTACTTTCACCAAAAATATGTTTTAACCTCTGCTTTGCTACTTTCATCATTCACTTTTCATTAGGTTGGTGAAATTGATAGTGTCAGACTCTGGCTGTTATTTTGTGCTTTCTTGTTGATTAATCCATAAACAATCTATTAAGATGTTACATTATATTTTCTTAAAATGTGTTTTCAACATCTATTTGTAAAGTGTTATTTTGTCTAACTCTTACTTGTTCCAAAAATGGGGGGGGGGGGCTTGAAATTATAATTAATCTGGATTCAGTCTGGAAAACAGAAACTCATACTACTTATTTCAAGCAGAAAGATTTAATAAAGGTAATTTAAGTACTTACAAACTTATTGGAAGGGTGGAGTAGTGAGTATGAGTATCAGGGGTGGCACCACCGACTTTCAGGCTTATTCCTCCAGAGAATAAGAGTTGCTACCAAGAAGAATTGGGAAATGGAAGGAATCTTCTGATGATTTCACAGCTCCTCTTCAGTCCCACAGATGGGTGAACAGCAGGAGAACATAGAAATGTCTTCCCAAAATTCAGACCTGGGAAGCCCAATTATCTGCCTGCACACCTTTCAGATAAAAGAGATAGCTTTTGCTTCTCTTTTTCCAAAATTTAAGTGAAAACCTCAGTTATAAAATATGTACATAAAATGGTAGAGATTTGGTAATCTGAGGAATGTAGTTCCAGCGTTTCTATGGTTTACAGTGGAGTGGAGGCCATAGAAGGTAAGGCAGAAGTTGGCAAAGGTCAGCATGCCATATTCATCAATCTTCTCCTTTGGCAAGAAGAATTCATATACTCACTTTAAGTACTTGCCTGGCAGAGGAGATGCCAAGATCACATTCGAACTTCTGCAACAATAGTGAAAATCTATTGTGTCTGTCTTTCATCAAAATAAATGGAGACTCCAAATCCTATCAGTCACTATCTATCTCTGGAGGATGTTAATTCCTCTTCTAGTTTAACCATGTGCCACTTTTTATATCCTGTAGCCTAAAGACTAAACTATAAGATTAACAACCACTAATACTTCCTCATATAAGAGGAAAAGGAAAGAGCTTCCCCACAAAAGTTATTTGCCTGTTATATAAATATATACAAAGAAAGCAAGGATGAGAATATATCTACTGCAGTCCTCATTTCTGCAATTCCTAGTTGTAATTTAGAACTTCCTTTCTTTACAATTTCATGTTCATTTGCCATGGTTATTTTGCTGGTGTGGTAAGCAACAACTTTATTCCTGAAGAGTGTCAGTTCTGAATAGTGGTGTTAATAACTGGGTTTTATTCATCTTCTATGAACTTCAATCACTGGGCATGGAGGTACAAAGAGGAACAATAAAAAAAAATCTCCTGGTTTCCAGGTACTTTCTCTGATTTGAGGAATAGCAGATCTATTTCTGATTGATGCTCAGGATCAACCACCTAGCCAGCACAGTATTTCAATGTGGTGATTCTAATTTTCAACAATGGTTATTATGGTTCTTTTATTTTCTTTTCATTGTAGTTTGAATGATGTCAATATATTTGTATTGTGTGTTGAGGTTTTCTGTTTTAATATAGGTACAAATCATATTTTAGGTTGCTTTTATTTAAAAATAGCTTTGTAGAAATTTTCTACTTGAACAGATGGGCTAGCAAAATCAACTCCCCCAAATTTCAAACTGTCTGAGATAGATGTCTAACCTTCACTGAGCCAATGAAGGAGAAAAAAAAATCACTTGTTAATATTGTATTATTTTTCCACCCCCCCCCCCGCCAAAAAAAAAGGTCTTGTGATAAAAAAAAATACCCTAGAGGTGGATATTTACTTTTTGGGTAGAACTTTGTATTATTCTCTGCATTATTATTTTGTAGATGCACTAACATGAAATATTCTGTAATTTAGTTTTTCACATTGTGGGTTTTTTTTTGGGGGGGTACTGTGGATTGACTCAGGGCACTTAATCACTTAGCCACATCTCCAGCCCTTATTTATGTTTTATTTAGAGACAGGATCTCACTGAGTTGCTTAGTGCCTAAGTTGCTGAGGCTGGCTTTGAACTCATAATCCTCCTGCTTCAGCCTCAGCTGCTGGGATTACACTCATGCTCCACTGTATACAAGATGACAGGTTATTCCGGTTGAGATTTTTTTTTCTTTGACTTTAGTACTATGGGAACCTGTCCTTTGAGTAGAGTTTGGGACATGAGTAATTGAGCATTAGCAATGAGTGCATGTTTTTGAATAGTCTCCATTTTCTCTGAAATTTTTACTTATCAATCCCTCATGTACATAAAATGATTACAAATTTTGGCTTTTCCTCTAGTAGTTTTAAAATATAAAATATGTAGCTATTAATACATATGTAAAAACTTAACATGAAGAATAAGTACATTCACCATAAAAATAGGGATGGGGATGCAGGAGGGCATTAACAGGGCTTGCTCCCCTATCCAAAGGGCACATATTTCCCAGGAAACTCTAGCAACGGTTTCCAAATGGGCTGAATCAGAATAATTTTTTATGGTGCCATCTACTGAAAAATACAGATTTCTGGCTACTGTATTTTGAATTGACATCACTTGTGTGAGGCCCAGGTACCTGTATTTTAAACAAGTAGCCCAGATATTCATGATAGATTTGTGACCCATGGCAGTGAATTCTATATTGACCCTGGACTTCTATTAATCCATTTACTATATGCCTGAAAAAGGGAGGCAGGAAAATGTACTAGCTGGTGAACTTGCAAAAGGTGCTGACTCAATTTCAATGATTTTCTTCTCCAATCAAGAGTGGAGAGATGGGATAAAGTGGTTTCTTTTCCTTATGGCTCTGCTTTGTATGGCTGAGGGGAGAATCTAGCAAAACCAAAAAAAGAGGATAGATCTAAAGTTGTGGCCTGATTTATAATTTTCCCTTATAGCATCTCAACTCTTCTTATTTTCCATTACTTATTCTCAATACTACTAGCTGACTCACCATGAAATACTTTGTTTGGTAATAATTGTATAATTAAATAATGTATAATTGCTTATGGTAAGTAAGGTAAAAGAGGGAACCTTTTGAAGAAGTTTGGAACCTGACTATTTTGTTCATAGGGATTATGTTTATCAGCTACTTTAGTTATGTGTGTTATTTATTATGATCAGTGCTCATATATAATTAATTATCAATGCAGCTCATTCTTTGTTTTAGTTATTAATTAAAGTCACCTAAGGTGATAATAAAGTATATTTAATGCATAACATTTCTTTTTAAATGTGTAAAATTTGCTAATTGTTGAAATAATTCTTACAACATTATTATCACCCTGCGCTGAACATTATCATTTCATTAGTTACAGAAATTGGTCTTCTTTGCAGTCTCTTCTACCAATTTCTTCCACTCCTTGAAATTATAAAAGACATTTGCTGATTGCAGGATGGGCATGAATTACAGCTGAGAATAAAGTGAGAAATAAGCTTGGGGAAATAAATGCATGTTGAATGAAATGCAGCAGGAGTAAGGCTTTTATCAGTGAGGTGTTTGTCTTGACTTTTGAAGATTATTGTCTATACACTAGCATATACCAATCTGTTATAAGTGTGAAACTAAAACTGTGTTCTTGTCATTTTTGTCATCATATAATTTTAAATGCTAGGATTTTCCTTTGACTATCTAAAATAATACAGAACACTTCAAGTTGGAAAACACAAGTAAATTTTGGTTATTATCAATGTGTCCTAATAGTGTGAAAAAAAATTTATGTTCATGTGTTAGCATGAATCTCTTCCTTATCCAGTTGTCATACAATCTGTTATTTTCTTAAAATTTAGCTTTTCACATTTATATCTACCGTCTATCTGTAATTAATGTTCACGCATTTTGCAGTCTTAGTTTTCTGCTAGTATAACAGAATTCTGGGAGGTTTGTGAGCAATAGAAGTTTATTTGGTTTATAATTTTGGAAGTTGGAAGTCCAAAGCCTGGTTCAGGTGTGTGATGATGACCATGGTGCTGTATCCTGACATGTTAGGAGGACAATGTAGCTGTGCAAGAGAGAGAAGGTACTAGGAGCCGGGGTTGCTTTATAACAGTTTCTTCTAATAACTAAACCATTCCCAATGTAACGACATTTGTGCATTTCCAAGGCCTCCACCCTCACAACCCAATCACCTGTCATTAGAGGGAGACTTGCAATACAGCTTCATTGAGGATCAAGCGTGTAATATATGAATTTAGGGGACCATCCAAACCATAGCAAGTGGAGTAGCAGTGTCATACTGGAATCAGCTTGCTAGAGATGATTGGGTACCTATCTTCCCAACTCTGCATTCTGTGACATCATATATGTAGCTCAATTGCCTGTGGTGGAATTGAGTCTTTACACCACAGAAATGGGCAAGTGCTACAAATAAGGCTTTCATTCCCCCTACTTTAGAGAGGTGGTTATTAAACACTTCTACTACCCCACTTGAAGTAGAAATCTAATTTTGAATTATTTCCCATATGGAGAACCAATCATCATTATTGGTGAATAATTCATTCTTTATTCACAGAGTTGTAATACCACTTGGGTTACACAGCAAAATATGTGTTATATATGGACCTTGTCTTGTCAGGACTTCTGCTGGAACCGAAGCTGAGCTGGAGAGAACTAAGTTGCTAGGTGTTGAAGTAGCCAATTAAAACACCAAACCAAAATGAAATATAACAATCAATACTTATAATAAATTACTTGATAAGTATTAAAGGGAGGCTAAACCAGAGGCATCTGTTCTATTTTTTCCTCTTGGGTTGGCATGCTGGTCAAAGATCAGTCCGATGGTTAAGACATAGGGCTACTCTCACTCTCAAGGAAGTCCTGAACAAAAGGCACCTGCAGTTTTCTAGGGCAAGAGGAAAGGGGCTCAGGAGTGGAAAATACTGAAGTTTAAGTCAGAGTGAAGAAAAGCCATGACCACCACCATAAGGAAGTGTTGGTAAAGGCTCCTGTAGAATGTCTCCGCTGAAAACCTTAATAAAGAGGTTTCCAATGCATGTATCCAGGCTAAGAATATAGTATATATAAGATTGTGGCCAGCCAGTGGGGTCCTGAATCCTTGATTGCAAATCCCTTCAGAGACTGCAATGCTTGGCTGTGCACCAAGCCTGGTTTAGGGAGGGCAGCTTTTGCGTGTGAGGCTATCAGGTTAATCCTTTAGAACTGCTGATGGCCAGGCCTGAAAAATCACACATAGGAATTTTGGCCAAGAAACAGAATTCTTAGATCTGTTTCTTGGCTTATTCGGATGCCACTTTGTTCTAGTTTTCCTGTCCCAGGGCCAATGCTAAAAAATACAAATTTTTATAAAAATACCTTTATAAGTCTGGATATTCAATGAAGCAATTCTCTTCTCTTATTCTTCATCATTTAATTATGAATCCATTGTTATTTGGGCTCATTTTCTTCTGTAGAAACACTATGGGAAAAGTCCCTCAGAGAGCTATATGCATTTACATCTACCATGCATTTACATCTACCTCCAGAACAGCTGATATGTCCCTGGGCCATACAGGAAATATAAATTGAGACTCTACATTCTTGTTAGGTAAAGTTCTAGTGGGGTTTGATTTATCAGTAGAGACTTTTTTTTTGTAATTATACCCAAAGTCCAGGCTTCCTGTTACCTCTCTCTGTTTATGGGTAGGCTTTTTTCAAGCATACCTGTTATTTGAAGATGCAGCCTTTAAAGCATCCTGACTTTGTATAGCTATTTCACTTTTGCCTCCCTGTCTGGCATGAAGCCCAAGCCCTATCCCCTGCTTCTATAGGGATCCCATAACATGAATCTTTCTCTGAATAATATTATGTTCCATGTTCTATTTTAGTTTTCTGATTTTATATATGTTTTAGATTAGGTAATCTAAAAGTAGATTCCCAAACAGGGATTTGTTGTGAAAGTGATTTATTTGAGCAAAAATTATTGAGGAATAACCCAAATAAAGAAGGGGGAGCTGGTTAGGGAAGTGGGGTGGATGGAGCAAACATATGACCTTGGATAAAGTGTATCTTTTACTTGATCCTCCTCAGTAAGAAATCTTGGGGGTTGGGTTGGGTGGAAGAGTAAAGTTCCAGAGCATAAATAACATAATAGAATTATCTTTCTTTGAAACAAGGAGGCTAGCCTTTTATATTTCTGTATCAGTGATTGGAATATTGGAATAAGACACATAACCTCACATATGAAACAGTTCCTGGCACTTAAGGGCAGTTCTCCCAAGAACAGACACAACTATGAGTTGTTAGAGTCAACACTCACAGCATGTAGGGGGATGGGTCCATTGGCCAGGTATCTGACTGGGGCTGTAACAACATCTGCAATGATGTATACCTCACCAGCATGTAGTACCAACTACAGCATCTCTCATATCTTTCCTTTTTATAATTATTTGTTCACCTGTCTTCATTTGTAAAAAGTTTATTATTTACCTCCAGAGGTCTCATTTTCAGGTTGAATCATCTAAAGATAAGACATATATATATATATATATATATATATATATATATATATATACACATATAATATCTTTTGGAAAACACTATATATATGTTATATCTCTTGGAATATGAATATATATATGTATATATGTATGTATGTATATATGTGTGTATATATATATATGTGTGTATATATATATATATATATATATATATATATATATATATATAATGGAATTCCAGTGTAGCAGCATGGAATATTCAGCCTACTGAACTACCTACTACCTTTATATGTATATGACTAAAGGAGGCAGCTCGATTGAATTTTCACTTAAGAAGAATATGATCCTGGGGCTAGGGTTGTAGCTCAGTGGTAAAGCACTAGGCTAGCACATGTGAGACACTGGGTAACTAAATGAAATAAAAGTATTATGTCCATCTACAACTAAAACAAAATTTTTAAAAAAGAATATGATCCTAATGTAATTTTCTGTGTAGATGCAGGTTTTTCTGCTTTGGCACTATTGACACTGTGAGATGGATAGGTCTTCAATGGAGAAAGAGGGGAGGCTGTCCTGTGCATTATAGAGTATTCAACAGCATCCCTAGTGTTTACACACTGCTTTCTAGCAGCACTGCCCACCAGTTGTGACAACCAAAAATGTACCCATATATTGTCAAATGTGTCCCTCCCCTACCTGCCAGGATCAAAACTGACTCTGGTTGAGAATCAGTGCTCCAGACATGGAGGAGGCTGCATACATGTAAAACTCCCTCATCATCTTCCATCCCATTATACATTAGTTATTTTTCAATTAATTATGTAGCCACTTGGAGGTAAGTAGCTATGTGTCCCTCATAGTACTCAGCAGAGTACCTTCTAGATACTGGTTGATTACGTCTTTGCATATATTAATCAGCTTTCTATTATTGCTTATTCTTAATGTAAAATCAATTCACTTGATTTTAAAATTCATAAAACGTGCTTCTTAATGAATTGAATGCCAAGTTCAATCCAAAGAGAATCTTTTATTCAAATATTCCAATCCAAACTTCTAAAATGTAATATGGTGTGTATTTCTTAATTTCCTGGCACATGAGTAAATTTAACATGATTAACTATTTTTAACCCCAAAGCTTATTTAATTTCTATATTGTTTTCCTTTTATGTGATGAAAATATGGTTGAGGGTGTTCGTCTATATAAAGTAACAATAAGGCATTTATTCTTTATTGGTTTTATTCAGCTGATCAGTGTGTAATAAGGGAATATTTGAAGTTATGGTCTATGTCGATAATATTCTGACATCACTTCTTGGCAATATAAGGGAAAGGTCAACTTCTTGTTGATCATAAATTAGGTGTGGGGAGTGTTTATTGAAAGTGGTGAAATCAAGAGGAATGAATTTAAAAGTGGGAAATGAATAAATGAAAGGAGAATAGGTAAGGTGTATGTGATATATGTTCCATTTATAAAATGACATAATTTGCTCTGGATCAAAATCTAAATTATTGGGGCATCATCTTCTTCAGGTAAAGAATGCTTATATCAGAATAGCTAGTATCACTAATGAATGTTTTGGATAGGAAATAGAACATGATTGCAAAAGTATCAGGGCAATTAGAAATAATGAATAGAGAAATGAAAATTCCCTATTCACAATTTCTTTAAAAAATGGTAGTACTCAGAATGAAGGAAAGGCTTGACATATAAAATACAGGTGTTTTCTCTGATATTTTAAAATTTTATCAATTCTATATTAAATATTGGGGCATTTGCTTAATTATAATTTATATAATTATAAATTATAATTATAATTTTCTGCATGTAGTCCTCTGTAACAAGTTTAGGATGAATCTATGATAGATTTTAATCATTAAACTTTTCCAAGGGGAACTCTCATAAAATTATAACAAAAGATGTTTAATAGATAGCCAAGTTAAAATAATTTGCAGACTATTCTATCTAAATGCACCAACATTTGATTGTGCCTGATAAGTGATAGAATTTTTAACAATACTCATGAATTAATGAAATATTTGGACAGTGTGCATTGGAATTCTGACATTGGTGCTAGGACTTTTAAAGTGTGGTAATGAGAGTGTTCCATTAGGACTCTAGTTTCTAGTTCTATATTTGACTCAGCTCACTAATAATATGGCAGTAGAAAAAATATTTCACCCTTTCATGTCTTGGTTTTCCCATCTATAAGGTGAAATATGCACCCATTCTATCAAACCATGTTTGCTAAGAATAAAATGTTCATAGATTGTACTCTGCTTTTCATGATTTGAGTAATCAACATTTATTTAGAGCCTCCTATGTGATGATTCATTCCATAACCTGTTAGAAATCATGATAGTGCTCCCAATCCTGGTTGCATATCAGAGTCATTAGTGAACTATTTTTAATATGCATATTTTTGAGCATCCCTGTAAAACTTCTGAATTACAAAACATGTATGTTATTCTGTGAGATCTATGGTTTAAACAAGTATACATCACCCTCTGTGCTTCTTTCTGATCTGTAGCTGGTGGAAGACAACTTCTGTAAGGTATGAATAAATTATGTAAAAAAATCTTACCTCCTTGATGATATGACATCAGTACTTCATATAAAGAAAATACTCAAATACATGCAAACATAAATATAAAGTGGAGACTAACATCATCAAGTGAAGTAAGATGAGATGGCAGTTGGATTGGGGTCAAAGCTGGAAAAGGTAGAGATGGCAGAATTTGGAGGGATAGGGAATTGATGATTTCTAGGCAAGGAAAAACATAAGAATAGTGATATAATAAAGGTGAAATGAGCACTGGGCTTTTATTGCAGTGAAGTCTGACCAGATTAGAATAGAGAATGAGATTGAAAAAACAAACAAAAAAAAACTTGGAAATCTACTTCCTGGATCCTTACTTCTTTGATTGTTTGAACTTTTTTTTTTCCAAACAATATTTAATTCATTAACTTGCTTATGCATAATTTTCTAAATGACATATTTTCTAAATAACATATTGATGTGCTTCATTTTCTATATCATGAAATAATGTTATTGCAATTTTTCATGTTCATCTTTGATTTTGGTCTTTACTATCATTATGCCACTTTTTAATTCATTTAACAAAATTCTCCAGAGCACTTCTATTTTGGTAGTTTGAGTTACTGTTTTCTGAACCTATGTATATTGCTATTAGTTTTTCCATAACACAATTACCATTTGTATAACATTAACTCAATTAAAATTAGTCTTGTAGATATATATTTATAATCTACATAGTTTTTCTACTTACTGAATTGCCTTGTACTTTTTAAAGCAACTTACCATGAAATGTGATATACTTATTAAAATGGCATAAAACATACCTGCACAGTTAGATGAATAACATTAGGGTGAATTTCAATGTAACTACCACCAAATTCAGGAAATAAAATATTGTCAGACCCCCCAAAAATTCCTGTGTGTCCTGCTCTGATTATAACTTCCTCCCCTTCCAAGAAATAATTGTAATTATGTTTTTTCTGACAGTTATTTGCTATTTTTAGAGCTTTGTCACTAATATCCACCTTTAAATTTATAGTTTAGATTTGCCTGTATTAAACTTTGTATGCATGCTTTCTTATTGTATGCTCTCATTTACTCAAAAAATTTTTTTTGCTCAACATTATGTTTATGAGACTCATCCATGTCATTGAAAATAGCTTTAGTTAGTTCATTTTCAACACTAAGTAGCATTGAATTGGATGAATATTCCCCAGATTATCCATTTTATGGTTCATAGATGTTTGGATTATTTTCAGTCTTCAGTTCTTTCAAACAATGCTGTTATTAACTTTATTTACATGCTCCTGGTGCATGAGTGGAATCGATGGGTCACAGGGTACATGTATCTTCAACTTTAATAGATTATGCAAATCTAGATTCTAAAATGGTTTTTACACTCCTACCAGCAGTGTGTAAAAATTCTGCAGTAACACCTGGAGTCATTTTGGAGTCTTTACATGTTTTGCCAGTCAAGTGGGTTAGTTACGGCTTGAATTTGTGGTTTCAATATGCAATTCCCTGATGGTGGATAAGGTTCAGCACATTTTCTAATGTTGATTGGCCATGTGAATATCCTCTTTTGAAAAGCGCCTATTTAGGACTCTTACCTGTTTTGCAGTTGTTTCTTTTTCTTATTTGTTGGTGTTCTAATACATCTTGGATATGTATTGCCAATATCTTTTCCCACTCTTGGTTTACCATTTTTCTTTCTTAATGGTGTGTTTTGTTGAGGGAATTTCTGAATTGTAACATAGTTTAGTTTATCCTTCTTACCATATATGCTTAATGCTTTATGATTCTTGCTTAAGTGATTTTCTCCTACCCTAGGGTCCTGAAGATAAGCTCATATGTTTATCTTTGACAAGCTGTATGATTTTACTTCTTATATTTAGTGTATAGTTACTTCCTCAATTCTCATTGTTATTCTTCTTTATCTGTAGCTATGGTTTCTCCTCTAATTTTGCTGAATACTTAGTATTCTAGGAACTCTTCTGGTTTTCTTGTATTATCTCCTTACCTTCTCAAATTTCACCATTTTCCCATCATTATAAAGAATTTAATATAAAAATCACTTTTCTTACTTCCTTGGATTGGCCACCCAATTCAAGTGAAAGTTGTTTGATTTGATATTAGCCATTCATGCAAAACTTGGATAGAATTTTATATACTGACCAAAAATTTGTAAAATAAGGAACTTCCATTTCCTGATCATTAGGTACTTTCTTTAATTTAATGAAAGGAAGAGTATTATCAAGTGAAAATGATATATTTTAAATTCTACACAGGAGGAAATTTCCCTCTGGTGTCAGAGGAGAATGACTAATAGTATTTCAGATTGTTAGAAAGTCTAAACTATCACAAGACTACATATGTGAATTTAAACAAAATTATTCTCTCAGCATTGTTATGGAGCTACCATCCTGAAGGCTTGTGAATTTTTTGAATGCTTTTAATGGATAAATTACAGTGTAGAGACCCTTTCTACTTGCCTAGTCATTTAACCAGAGCTTATTATAATACTAGAGACTTTACCTTTGGCATGGTCTTAGACAGAATTTATTAGTATATGGTAATATTGGAACTTTTATGGATTAGGTACAAATATGCGTTTTCAATTGCGTATTTGGAGAGTATTGGCTTGATTATGTTTTTTGCTTTGGTTGTTTTGTTTTGATTCTGTAAAACTACCATCATCCAAATATCTATTCCATTCCATGAAGGGGCAGAGATTCCCTGTAGCATCCTCCATGCCATTTATGCATCCAATTGATTGCAGCTGTATCCAGAAGAAAGGAAACAAATGTTTTGCTGATTCTACTGCCAAGAAGTAGATTAAATTTGGAAACATATCGTTGATGGACAATTAAAACTCAGAAACATGGGATATGCTAACTTAAAGCCAGGAAGCAATGATAAGAGACTTTACTGTTTTCAGCCATAGTTCTTGTTGAGGTGGCTGGGGTCTGAGCATTTAGATTTAACATTTAATGCAAAGGGTTTATTTTTATATCATTTTTGTTCATGTTCTAAAGATTCAGTTCCTTCCTGTAGTAGTATTTTAAATGCCCTGCTTTGTCAAAGCCATAATTTATACACTTTAAAAGCAAGAACCATCTGTTTGAAAAAGGCTTACATCTGAAACTTACATTCACATACACAATGTTGAGTTGTATATTCAAGCTTGCTTTGTGAAATGACAGTTGAAAAGGAGATTTTCAGAATCCAGTTTTGTGAATAAGGATGAAAATCCATTTCATTTGAAATCCATTTATCAGAATATTTCCCAAAAGTAAACAGAAAACCTTATTTTGTTTACTTATTTTCTGTCTAACTTGAAAACTTTGAGTATCATTCATTTTAGGATAACTAGGTCTCAGACACAGGAAGGGTCCCCATGGCCTCTTTGCACATTATGCTCTTACCTTGATTCTCTTGCTTTATTGTTACTTTTGCCTAGTTCAACAAAATGCCTTGATTATCTCTATTTGAGGAGTTTCTTCTCCAGTCAGAACAAATCTGCTATGGATCATTGTGCTCTCAGAAGTCCTATGACCCTTCAAGTTGATGAAGGCACTAGCAACATGGCTTCCTTGGATGTCAATTGAGGCTATATGGATATCCTGTAGGTTTCTCACAGAAATCTGACAAATTTCTTGGCAGAGTAGTCACCATTTCTAACAGATTTCATCAGTACCACTCTGTCAGATGGAGGAGAGTATAAACACCAACCGGGTATATTGAACACCAGAGCTGCAAAGCTGGCAGCGTCACACACATTTGTGAGAGAACATTGAGATGAACTTGTAACAATCATCAAACAGCTGCAATCAACACTGGTGTCATGGGAACATGTTTTTCTCCAGACTGCAACATGTCAAAATAAAAACCCATTGCTAGAGATCAATGGGAAAACTATATGAATGCCAGAATTCAGATAATTGGGTAAAGTTTTAAGAGTCCATATGAAAAAGAAAAAAAAAGTAAAAAAAAAAGGTATTGAGTGTTGCACACATGCATGCCTACAGTGATTCCCCTCTTCCACATTAGAGTTAGTGAATAGCTTTTCAGTAAATGCCTGCTTTTGTTCTCTTAACAGCTTACTTCTGACCTTTGCCTTTTTTCCCAGTACTCCAGCTATTTTTCAAGGCCAGGTTGGCATAACAGAAAATAATTATATCCTTTCCCTGAAATCTGTGTTGTAATTCAACTTTTGTGGATTGACCCCGGTGTCAGGGTCAAAGAATAGTACTATAGGCCTCTGAAGACAACCAGGGCTGGCTGAAGATAATAGTTCAATTCTGGAGTGAGCTTCTTATACCTGTTCTATCATCCTTAAAAAATATTATATCAAAATAAGGTGGGTAATTTGAGTGAATATTAAGATAATTAGATAATAATTCTAAACAACCTTCTTCTGCCTGAACTACTTGAACAAGTAAATCAAGGAAAACTGATTTTTATCTCCATTGTCTAAGTGCTTCAAATCTATATCTACTTTATTTTTACCTCCAACAAAGATTTCTGTGCTCTCTTTTCCCTTCCTTTTCATTCCTACTTATCTCCTTGTTGTTGTACACTTTTACTTTCCCAGTAACTCAGACAAAAAATACAGATTGCAAATATTTAATTGTTAAAAGCTTGGTTTTTCTTCATTTACATTAAGGTAGTAGTTTTTTAAAATTAACTTCTCTATTAACTCAATTTTTATTTCTGAGGAAGCTTGTATAACTCTGGATAAGTATTAGATCTCATGTGTGGTGCTTTTACTCTTACATATTAAAGATGTTTATTTGAAATATAATGCAATGTGTTCTAGTATGTTATAGCTCCATTTAAACACTGAAACAGTAGTAACCAAGCATAAGAATGTAGATTCACTAAACTTTCCTACTTTTAAATAATCATGAAGTTTTGTTACCAAAGGGAATTATATCATATATCAATGATCATATTTTCCAAATTTCATGGCAGTAACATAGAAGGCAATTAGGATAAACACTCTAGAAAATTTGAAGCACTATAAGAATGAGAAACATACACTTATTTGAACACACAAACCTCAAAGAAAATGAGTATATTCACACACTAAGCAGCTCAGGAAAACTTAGTCAAGAAATTATGACACTGCCTTTTAGAATAGGTAGAAAATAGATACTGAATATATTAATCAGAATAGATAATGTGCATTTGTGATGATGAGAATTCACATAAAATATTAAAATGATATATGGTAATGAAATCCACTGTAAGTCTTATCTGGATGTGTACACAACTGTATATACTACAAAGAAAGTAGGACTTAGGTAGGACTTAGGTGAAAGTCCTGTAACATTTAGGGAGCATTGCACAATCAAACTTAGTTAATAATAATCAATTAATGGTAATGACTTTTACAGAATTTGTTTTAATAGAAATTCCAATGGTCTTTACAATTGGAAATAATTTCCAGATATAGACCATGACAATGAGATCTACTGTTGAGTTAGATGAAGATCTGCTGTAGACTTCTTCATGTTAAAGGAGCCACTTAGTGCTTCTTTATTTAGTATTTAATAAACTGAAATTATTTCAAAGAATTGAATCTTTTGTATATAAAAACAGATTTATTAAATATTTAGTGAAATAATTAAACTAAGCCTAAACTTTGTAGTCAATGACCTTAGTGTGCTTGTTAATGATCTGAAATAATAGCAAGGCCAATGGAAGTAATAAGCAATAAAATCTAGGAATGAGCCCCCTCAAAATTAGCACTTAAAAATAGATCATCAACTGAAATAAAAGCTCTTTCTGAGAAGTGAGCTATTCTACATTATTTCCAAATATGTAGAAGAAAGTATTTGCTGCAGATAATCTCAAGATGAGACAAAATTTAGAACTTGCTAAAACAGTGGATAAAATGATTGAATTTCTTCATGCCATCTTTCCAATGTTTTCTGAAGTTCATAATATGTAGTTCAAGAATTTAAAAATAGATATATAAAGGATACATGGGAGTTGTTAGATAATTTCATGTGCACATGTATAGTCAAATAAGGTCATAGAATTTCAGAAATGGAGGAGACCTTAGTGGTTATTTCAACAATTAATTTTATAGACAAGAAAACTGAGGGCCAGAGAAGTTAAGTAGCATTTGAGTCAGTTTGCCACATGCTCAGCAGAATGTACATTGGTAATAGTGACTCTTTTATTTATCACACATACTACATACAGCAACAACAAAAAATCTCACTCTGTAAGGGCTATGAAACAGTTCCAAAGAGCATTTGAACAGACGTTTCATGCATAGAGTATTGTACCCAGTGGTGATGCTTGTCCTAATTCTCACATAGTGCACTGAGAATAGAGAGTAGTTTTCACTCCCAACTCCTGGGCATGTCCATATGCAAGCACTGTTACTCACCTTGGCTAATTTGTGTGTATAGATTTTCAATTAAGCATGAGGTCTTAGGGATCTAGATTTAAGAAATGAGGAGTATAGGGTAAATAAACATCTGTGCATTTAGGATATCATAGTAGTTAAATTGTAGGTATAGAGAGAAAATATAAAATGATGTTTTATGCGAGTAGAAACTGGGAAGACATTAGTTTGGGAACTCTGAGGATATCCAAGAAACAATTAATTGCGCTGGTAATCAACCATCTAAGTCAAGAGGCATAGTGGAAAGTGCTGATTCCACTAGACAAACAAATAAGAAAACTCTGCCCACTTTTCTAGGTGCTCCCAATCAGTTAAATCAAGCTTTAAGTTTTTTTTTTTTTTTCAATATTTGGTTGGGACTTACTTACAATAAATAAAATACTATTCCTTCCTAATTTCACTCATTTGTTACCTTCGACAACTGAAGCTACTCTTGAGTTGCTATATATCCACCCCATGTATGTGTTCATAAATATTTTTATTGTGGTAAAAAACAAAATAAGACATCATATTTAAGTACACATTTCAGTAGTGTTAAATATATTCACATTAGTGTCAAACAGGTCATGACTTTTTCATATTGCAAATCTGAAACTTTGTACTCATTAAGCAAACTCTCCACCCTTTCCTCATTGCCCAGCTCCTGGTAACTACCATTCTACTTTCTATGAATTTGACTTTTCTTCCTATAAATGGAATAGCACGGTATTTGTGACTGGCTCATTTTTTGTGACTGGCTTATTTCACTTAGTATAATATCTTTAATGTTCATTCAAGTGGTATAATGTGACAGAATTTCTTTCCTTTTTAAGAATGAATAATATTCAATTATACATATATATCACATTTTGTTTATCTACTCATCCCTGTATGTAAATTGTGTTGTTTTCACTTTTTGGCTACTATGCATAATGCTGGTTATGTAAATATCTCTTTGAGATCCCTTTTCACTTCTTTTGGGTATATACATAGAAATAGGATTTGGGGGTCATATGTTATTTCTATTTATAATTTTCTGAGGACCTGCCACACTATTTCCCATTGCAGTTGCACCATTTTTCAATCCTGCCATCAATGTAAAAGGGTATCAATTTCTCCACAGCCTCATTGACACCTAGTAACCATTCTAACAGGTGTGAGGTGATAGCTCACTGTGCTTTTTTGTTTTGTTTTTGTATTTGGCTCTGACAAGAATCAAACCTAGCTCACATATGGTAAGCAGGTGCTCTACTTCTGAGCTACATTCCCAGGCTTCATTCTGGTTTCGATTTGCATTTCTCTGATGGTTAGTGATCTTAAACATATTTTCATATACTTGTTGGCCAGTTGTATATCTTGTTTGGAGAAATGGGCATTCAGGTCCTTGGCTTATCTTTTAATTAGGTTGTCTTTATGTTGTTGAGTTGTAGGAATTCTTTGTGTATTCTGAATATTAACCCTGCAAATATCTTCATGCACTCTGAAGGTTACTTTCTCATATTGTAGATTATGTCCTCACAAAACTTTTTAAGTCTGATATAGTACTATTAATTGATTTTTTGCTTTATTGCCTGTGCTTTCAGTATCTATGAAATCATTGCCAAGTCTGATAGTATGAGGTTTCCCCCCTATGCTTTCTTTCAGGAATTTTATAGTTTTAGGCCTTAAATTTATGCCTTTAATACATTTTGAGTTATTTTTTTTGTACATGATATAAAATAAGGGTTCAACTTCATTCTTTTGATGTGGGTATCAGCAACATTTGTTGAGGAGCCTGTTCTTTTCATATTTAGTGGTTTTGCTGTCCTTGTAAAAGATCATTTGACCATACATGCAAAGGTTTATTTCTGGGATGGCTGTTCTATTCCATTGGTCTATTTGTCTGTCTTTATACCGGTATCACACTATTTTAGTTATTGTGTCTTTTTAATTATGTTTTGAAATCAGAAAGTGTGAGCCCTCCAATTTTGTTAATCTTTTAAAAAATATTTATTTTTTAGTTTTAGGTGGACACAATATCTTTATTTTTATTTTTATGTGGTGCTGAGGATCGAGCCCAGTGCCTCATTTATGCCAGGCAAGCACTCTACCACTGAGCCACAACCCCAGCCCCTTCTTCTTTGTTTTAAAAATGGTTTTGGTTACTTGACGTCCCTTGAGATTCTATATGAATTTGAGGGAGACTTTCTCTGTTTCAAATGGAAAAACAAAAATGCTGGTGGGATTTTTGATAGAGATTGTGCTGAATTTGTATACTACTTATTCACATCTTAACAATAGTAAGTCCTTCAATCAGTGAACATGGGTTTGTTCATGTGTTTCCATTTCATTTATTTGTTTTTTTTTTTATACCAGGGATTGAACTTCACAACTGAGCCATAATCCATATATATATATATATATATATATATATATATATATATATAGAGAGAGAGAGAGAGAGAGAGAGAGAGAGAGAGAGAGAGACAGGGTCTCTCTAGTTTACTTAGGGCCTCTCTAAATTACTGAGGCTTGTTTTGAACTTTTGAACCTCTTACAGCCTCCTAAGCCACTATTACAGGTGTTCATTATCGTGCCAGGCAATTTGTGTTTTCTTTAGTTTCTTTCAACAATGTTTTATATTTGCAGAATATAAGTCTTTCATCCCCTTCTGGTTAATTTTATTCCTCAGTTATTTTATTCTTTTTGATGCTACTGTAAATGGAATTGTTTTATGAGCTTCCTTCTCATTTTATTTATTGTGATTATATATACAACTGATTCTTTTCATGTTGATTTTTCTGAATTCATTTATTGGATTTAACATTTTTTTGTTTGTAATCTTTAGAATTTTGTACATATAACATGATGGCATCTGTGAAAAGAGATACTTTCATGTCTTCCTTTCCAACTTGGATGTCTTTTATTTCTTATTGTTGACTAATTGATCTGGCTAGAATGTCCATACTGTGTTACATAGAACTGGCTTTAGCAGTAATCTTGCTTTGGGATCTTAGAGGAGAAACTTTCAGCCTTCACCACTGAGTATGATCCAGAATACTCCAAAAAGCTGTAGGCTTTTTTTATAAATGACCTTTATTATGTTGAAGTAGTTTCCTTCTAGTTTTAGTTTGTTAAGTATTTTCATCATGAAGGGTCTTGAAATTCGTTAAACACATTCTCTACATCAACTGAGATGATAATGTAGGTTTTGTCTTGCATTCCATTAATTTCATGTGCTGCATAGATTCATTTTTTATTTTGCATCCTTGATTTCAGGAATATATCCTACTTGGTTATGGTGGATAAGGCTTTTAATGTACTATTGAATTTATTTTTACAGTATTTGTTGAGGTTTTTTACCAGACATGTGAAACTTCATTTTTCTTTTTTAGTGTTTTTGTCTGACTTTGGTACTGAATAATGCTGGACTTATAGAATGAGTTTGTAGGTGTTCCCTTTTCTTCCATTTTTTTTTTCTATTTTGGAAAAGTTTCAGGAGGATTGGTGTTAAGTCTTCTTTAAATATTTGGCAGATATCTCCAGTGAAACTATATTGTCCTGGGCTTTTCTTTGTTGGGTGGTATGTTTGTGTGTGTGTGTGCAGGCTAAACATTGTAAGAGCACTTACCATGGAATCTAGCCTCAACAAAATTTTAAATGCACAACACATTCGTAGTTATATGCACATCATAATATAGCATATTTCTAGAAATTATTCTTCTTGTATAACAATCTTTATGCTCATTGAATAGCAACTTTGCATTACCCCCTTTCCCCAGCCAGCAACCACCATGCTACCATTTACATATATTGTTGTGGAAAGCTCAGTCCTTGTCCCTAATACCAATCCCATAATGAGAACACATTTGTTTAATATTTATTTTTTAGTTGTAGTTAGACACAATATTTTTATTGCAAGTGCTCTACCACTGAGCCACAACCCCAGCCCATGAGGATACAATTTTGAGAAAAAAGAAAAAGGTGTTTTATTGCTTTGCTAGCAAAGGAGAAACACTGGGAACTCCTGTCCCAAAGACTGTGATTCTGCCAATCAGCAGGAACAGGGGCTTTTAAACAGGTGATTCAAAGGCTACATTTCACCTGTTCTCTCTCCAGAGTTGTAATTCACTTGTTAATTTTAAGAGATAATTATTTTTGAGATCTTCTGGTGCCATCCCCAAAGTCTGAATTATTTCATTCCTGTGGTGGAGGTGTGCTCAAAGATAGATAACTCTGCCTAGGATGGGGAAGAAAGGTAATCTTGTTTGTACTGGGATTGGTGAGAAGGTGAGATTTGGGATGAGCAGGGAGAGAGGAAGAGAAAGAAACATGTACATTTTAAAAATAAGTTGCAGTGTCAGAGCAACAAGAGATAATTCAAAGCATAAAGTAGACCACTGTTACATTCTTAAGTTGACTATTTCAAATATCTTAGTTAAGTGGGATTTTGCAGTGGTAACATTTTTTTATGACTTGCTATTTAACTTAGCATAATGTATTCTAGGTTCATCCATATATTGTTGCATAGAGCAGAATTTCCTTCTTTTTTATTTTTTTAAGGCTAAGTAGTATTTTGCATTTGAGTGCACTTGAGTGCATGTGCCACATTTATTTTCTTTCTTTCTTTCTTTCTTTTTTAATTTTTTGGTACTAGGGATTGAACCCAGGAGAGCTTAACCACTTAGCCATATCCCTAGTCCTTTTGATTTTTCATTTTAAGATGACAGGGTCTTGCGAAGTCACTGAGGGTGGTCTCAAATTTGTGATCCTTCTGCCTCAGCCTTTTGAGTTACCGGGATTACAGGCTCATTCTACCATACCAGTCCACATTTTCTTTATTCATTGGTCTGTCTATGGATATTTAAGTTATTTCCTTATCTTGGCTACTGTGCAAAATCCTATAGTCAATATGTGAATGCAGATATCTCTTTGAGATCTTGATTTCAATCTCTTTGTGTGCATACCCAGAAGTGAAATTTCTGGATTATAAGGTACTTCTATTTATAATTTTGTGAGGAATACCATTTTCCATAGTAACTGAACCATTTAAAAAGTTTCCATCAACAGCACCCATGGGTACCAGTGAATAAGAATAATCAATGGTCAGCAATCAGAATGATGAGCCCAATTAAGGTCTTGTTCAAATGCAAAGGCTACACTCAGATTCTAACCTGTTGGAAATATTAATGAGCACCATTGTTGAGAGCCACAGTCCAGTCAGGATGGCACCTGGCATTTTGCCAGAAGGAGTGGTTGAGAGGTGATGCCAGTGAGCCATTAAGATGATGATAATTAAGTTAAGCTGTGTATAATTGCTGTGACTGGATGATGCTGGATTGAAACAGGCTGTGTATTCAGTTGTATGTAGACCCCTGCTACTTTTGAGTTCTCACAGAGCCCCGTTGAGAGGGGAGAGAGTTCCCGGGAGTGCGGTGGAGTGCTGATGGAGTTTGGGCAATAAAGGAGTTCCTGTTTGAACCTTCAAGTGGCTCGTGACCTCCCGATTTGGTGCCCAGCCAGACTGAGGCACACCATCAAGGCTCACCTATGGGAACAACTCCTTTGTTCCAGAAGTAAGAAGGATTAAGAGTCAAAGGCCTTGGTGCTGGTTTCAATGTGTATTTAACATAGATTTTGCTCCTCTCTCTGCCCAGAATCATATTAGCCCCTAAGTATGCACACCAAAATGGGGTTTTCTGCTATCTGGCTTCCTCCTGTGTGTCAGGAGTTCTATCTCTTCTTGCTTAAATAAATCCTACTTCATTTACTCTTACATTCCATTATTGTCCATGGATTTTATTTTTCAAATTTGCCAGACAAGAACCCAGAAAGAAATTGACAAAGCGAAAGCGGGGACTCTAGTTTCACTCAAAACTCTGGTTTCACAGTATCTCTGCATTCTTGCCGATACTTGTCTTTTTTCTTTTTTTTTTTTTAATAGTATCCATCCTATCAGATATGGGATGACATCTCCTGATCATTTGTATGTTTTCTTTGTAGAAATATAATACAAGTTCTTTGTCATTTTTTTAAAAAGTTGGGCTATGTGTGTATGTGTGCTTTCACATGTTCTGGCTATTAATTTGTAGGAATTCTTTATATATTTTGGATAATAACCCCTCATATATTCTCCCTTTGTGTATGTGTGCTGAAATAGAACCCAGGAATTTGCATATGCTAGGTAAGTACTCTACCACTGACCCCCACCCCATTTTTTCCCATTCTTGTAGGTTGTCTTTTCACTCTTTACTATAGAAAATTTTAAGTGTGGTATAATCACTCTTGTCTATTTTTGCTTTATTTCTTTTTGTGGTACCAGGGAGGGAACCCAGGGGTGCTTAACCACTGAGCAACATTCCCACCCCAATTTTATATTTTATTTAGAAACAGGGTTTCGCTGAGTTGTCTAAGGCCTTCCTAAGTTGCTGAGGCTGGCTTTGAACTTGCAATCCTCCTGCCTCAGCCTCCTGAGAGGCAGGGATTACAGGTGTGCTCCACCATGCCCAACTTCTATTTTTGCTTTTGTTTAACAGTGCTTTGGTAGCATATCAAAGAGTAATTGCCAGAAAATTTTCTTTATGTTTTCCTCTTTAAAAAATTAATTATTTCAGTAACTTTTAAAAATCTTTAATTCATTTTGAGTTTTTTTTGCATGTTGATATCCAGTTTTTCCAACATTGTTTAAGAGACTATCATTTCCCTATTGTGTAGTCTAGATATCCTTATTTATCTTTTTTCCATCCTTTGTTTTTAGCTGATGTGTAGTCATTTAAGTCTCTTAGAGGCAGCTGATAGTTTCATTTTTCATTTTAAAAATTCATTCATTCATTCATTCTACATCTTTTGATTAGGGAGTTTAACCCATATATATTTAAAGTGATTATTGATAGGGAAGGACTTACTATTTCAAATGAGTTGTTTTCTGACTATCATGTAATTCTTGTCCCTCTTTTACTCACTTGCTGTCTTCCTTTGTGCTTTGACTTTTTTTTGGTTTTGGTATGGTTTGATTCATTTCTCTTTTTCTCTTGTGTGTCTTTTATAGGTATTTTCTCTTTTGTCACCATGGCATTTAAATACAATACTTCATTCTTATTATTATCTATTTGAAACTGATAAAAACTTAAATTGCTTATGAAAACTCTATATATTTTTACTTTTCCTCTTTTATTCTTTGTTATTGATGTCACAGTTTACATATTTTTATCTTTTAATTTGTATTGATTAACATATTTTTATATTCATATTCATTTTCAGTGCTTTAACCTTTATGCTAGAATTAAAAGTGATTTATCTACCAACATTAAAATTTATGTTATTATGTACTTCTCTATTCACTCTTACTAGTAAGTTTTATACATTCATATGCTTCTTGTTTTGTTTTGTTTTGTTTTGTAGTACTGGTGATTGGAACATAAGGCCTTGCACATGCTAGGCAAATACTCTACTGAGCTACAATCCCCAGCTGTTTTTAAAATTTTATTGAGACAGGATGTTGCTAAGTTGCCCATGCTGGCCTTAAACTTGTGATCTTCCTGTCTTAGCCACCCAAGTAGCTGAGTTTCATATGCTTTGTAATAATTTACTGCCATTCACGGTGAAGAACTTTAACAGTTTTTTTGTAAGGCAGGTCTCTGGTGATGAACTGTCTTGGATTTTGTTTGAGAAAATTTTACATTTTTATTTTTTATTTTTCAAGTCTGAGGGATGGTTTTGCCCAGCATAATATTATTGATTTGCAGGGGGTTTGTTTGTTTGTTTGTTTTTTAAGGACTTTGAATATAACATATTATTCAATTCTGGCCTGTAATGTTTCTTCTAAGAAATGTGCTGACCATTTTATGGAGGCTCCCTTGCATGTGATAAATTACTTTCTTTTGCTTCTTCCATAATTTTCGTTTTGTCTTTGACATTAGACCGTTTGATTACAATGTGTCTTGCTGTGTTTCTTTTTGCTTTTATTCTAGTTGGAGTTTTTTGAGCTTGTTGAATCTGTATGTACATTTCTTTCCTCAAATTTGGGAGTTTGGGGGCTATTATTCCTTGTAATAATCTCTAGGTTTCTTTTTCTTTCTCTTTTATATTTCTGTTACCCATAATAATATACATATGGGTGTGTTAAATAGTTTCCATACGTTCTTTAAGCTCTCTTCATTTTATTCATTCTATTTGCTTTTTGTTGCTGGTTAATTCTGCTGTGAAACCCTTGTAATTAATTTTTCAGCTCACTTATATATTTCAACTCCAAAGTTTCTGTTGGTTCTTTTTTATAGTTTATATCTCTTTGTTGATGTTCTTATTTTGCTCATAATACTCCTGATTTCATTTCTCTGTTGTCTTTCACCTCATCAAACACATTGACAATTTTTAAAATTCTTTCTGAGATAACTCATATATCTGCATGTCTTTAGGGTCCATTTCTAGAGTTTTATTTCTTTAGATTGGGTCATGTTTCTCAGTATGATTTTTTATTTAATGGTGGGATTTGAGCATGTGAAAACCACTCTCTCAGTCATTGTCTACTGGCTTTATGCAGGAAAAGACTTCACCAATTGGCATGACTAGAGGTTCAAGGGTCTCTTATACTTTTTTCTGATTTCTTAGATTCCCTGATGTTTAACTACAGAACTACAGCTCTAATGTGATATTTACCTCATTAAACATTATTAGCACATATCAATTGAACAAAATATTGGGATTTATTGTGACAATTTCATACATGCCTATAATTTACTTTGATCGTAACAACCCTTCATGTGTCCTTCATTCTCGACTCCCCTTGGTTCCCTTCCTCATCCCTTTTTACTCCATGTCCTATTTTTCACCCCCCTAGATTCTTGTCTTTCTGAGTCTGGTTTATTTTTCTAAACATGATAACATCTATTTACTGGCAAATGCCATAATATCAATCTTCTTCATGTCTGAGTAATATGCCATTGTGTATATATACCACATTTTCTTTATCCATTCATCATTATATAGGCAACTTAGGCTGATCCCATAACTTGGCTATTGTGAATAGTGCTTCTGTAAACATGGGAATGCAGGTATCTCTATTGTATACTGAGTTTGAATCCTTTTATATACCCAAGATTGATATAGTTAGATTATGTGGTAGATTGCTTTTAGTTTATTAAGGAACCTCCATGTTGTTTTCCATAGTAGCTGGGCTAATTTACATTCCCACTAATAGTATATAAGGTTCCTTTTCCCCTGCACCCTTGCCAGCATTTCTTCTTCTTATTATTTTTTTTTGGTGATAATCGTTTTCACTGGGATGAGATGGAATCTCAATGTAGTTTTGGTTTTCATGTCTCTGATAGCAAAAGATGTTGAACATTTTTTCATATATTTATCTGCCATTTGTACCTCTTATTTTGAAAAGTATCTGCTTAACTCTTTTGCTCATTTGTTAACTGGATTATTTGGCTTTTTTGCTGCTACAATTTTGAGTTATTTATATATTGTGGATATTAATTCTTGTTCAGATGTCTTGGTCAAATGAATAGCTGGTAAAGATTTTATCACATTTTGTGGGCTGTCTCTTCACTCTATTGATTATTTCCTTTGCTATGCAGAAGCCTTTTAATTTTATATAATCCCATTTGTCAATTCTTTCAATTATTTCATACACTGTTGGAGTCCTGTTCAGGAAATTACTGCCTATCCTTATTTCTTGAAGTGTTTTAGTAGGTTTGAAGTTTCAGGTCTTATGTTAAGGTCTTTGATCCATTTTGAGTTGATTACTAGGAACTATATCCATTCTACAAAAAATCAATCTCAAAAAAAAATATGTTGACCAAAAGAATTTAAATATATTGAGTGTATTAAAGTTGCATTCTTTTTAACTGAAAATATATTTTCATTCTACTGAATAAGAATCTCTGGGATGGGACTTGCCAATCTATAGTTTTATAGCCTTTTCAGCATCATCTGGAGCTAGTTGGAAATGGAGACTTTTAGATCTCACACTCCTAACCCACTGAATCAGAGGCTAAATTTTAAGAATATCCCCAGGTGATTAGTGCATTTTAAAATTTGGGCAATTCTAGTTCATGCAATTCTGATGTTCTTCCAGATGTGAAACCAGTGCTTTTAAGCATAGTATTCATCAGAATTTGGATCACTAGGTCCATCTGCAGCAGAATCATTTATTGAATTGATAGAAGTTGAGGCCCTAGAATCTACATTTTATTAAGCCCTCTCCCAAAGTGATTGTTACGCCAACCAAGGTTTAAGAAGGACTTTTCTAAGCAGCACGAATTATTGCATCACTCTTAACCATTGTTCTCAGTGTGAATGTCATAGCATCAACATTAGTATCACCTGATGTTATTGTTTGGCCTGTATGTGAAAGGCTTGATTGCTAGCCAGTGGTGTTACTGGTTGGTGGTTGACCCTTTAGGAGGAAGTTAGGTCACTGGGGATGTGCCCTTGAAGGGGCTACAGCCCCTTCCTCCTGTTCTCTTTGTTTACTGGCTGACATGAAGTGAGTAGTGTTGCCTCACCAAATACTTACACCCTGATATTCTGTCTTGCCAAAGGTGCAAAAACAATGGGACCAATTGATCATGGACTGAAACCTCTGGAATTGGGGGTTAAATGAATTTTTCCTACTTTTAAGTTGTTTATTTCAGGCATTTTGTCACAGCTACTTAAAGTTAACATGTCTTGGAACTTAAAAATGCACATTCTCAGGTGTTACTTCAGACCTACTGAATCAGAAACCCTAGGGATAGGGCCTGGCAATCTGTGTATTAGCAAGTCTTTGTTATTGTGATGCACATTAATGTTGGAGAATGACAGTGTTAAGGTTTAGGCAATGGACCTAGAAATAGCCAATATAAGATTATTAGCTTACCAGATGCATTGGTTCTGTGAGTGACATGAATGGATGTCATTTGGTTTTCCAAATGTTCTTCATTAGTTGAGCTAAATATTATATTTTAAAATATTTTTCAACGTATCAGTGTTTTTATAGGAAAATACACTTATTGTCATGTTTATATTTCTGCAGAATAATTATATTTAAATTTCAAGTAAACATCCTCATTTATCTAATCAATACTCCAATATTAAATAACATAGCATATTGCACTTAACTAATTTCTATTCTACTGTTTTACCATCGTGGATGAGTGACAAGTGTAGCTCTTTCAAATCATATGCAAGTGATTGGTAGCCCACCTGTACCTGTTGTCTACCAACTGTTTAGTTGTCACAGGCATAACAGCCTGTCTGACAGCCTGAATTGATGCGGTGTTAATGAAAAGGAACACCTGGGCAGAAGAGAGTATCAGACTCTTGCCCCATCAGTTGAAACAGCTGTGGTCTACAGCCTGCCAAGAAAAGGTCAAGAAGGGCAAGCAAGCTTTGCAGAGAGAAAAAAGTAAAAACAGCACAAAACTTATGTTTCTCTAAGTAAGCTGACCCCACTTGATGTAAGAGAATTGTCTGTAAAAGGGCCCAAGAGATGTCTCTGGAGATCTGGTTTAGAAAGAAATGCAGTGCTTTAAAGAAATGAAATATGTTTCTGAGGAGAATAGGTCTTTATCTATGTTCCCTCTATGTAGGCAGCTATGACATCATAATGATACATATGCTGTACCACTTCCAAAGTTTTATGGAATTCTTGCTCTTAAGCATTGGTGCATAGATGAAGAGCTGAGAGTTTGCTTTGTTGAATTATGTGGCTGATAGTTAGGATTGTATTCATTATTCTGAATGATGGATATACCTGTGAGGAAATACATTATTTGGAAATTTGATAGAAAACTGAATATGCAGCAGTGTGAAGTGGGCTAAATATGGCTATTAAATGAAAATGGAATGTATGGTAAGATATTCTATGTTGTAAAACTTGAGGTATGTGCACTGAGAAAAAAATTAAAAGGAAATAAGGGTAGATGATAATAATAGTTTTGTTTGGGTGGGGTGATTGTTTATTTAGTATTTCTCCCATTACAGTTTTCCAAGTTTCCTTTATTGACATGTATGACTGAGTATTACTTTCATAATTTAAAAGATGACTTAGTTTTGTTTGAAAAAGAGGAACAAAAATATAGACATTTCACTATTGCTAAATGAAGTCCAATGCCTTTGCTAATGTAGTCTGATCTTGGAACAGTAGAATTGGCATCACCTGGGATCTTAGAAATGCATCCAAGAGCTACTAAATCAGAATCTTCAGGACTAGATTCCTGGGTGATGTCAAAGCACAAAACTTTGGAGAAACACTCAGGGCATTAGTCATAAATGCTAATATGTTAAATTCCTACATCAGGCTTTACATTCAACGGATTTCAGCATGTTCAAGATTGGTCCTATTTGAAAATTCTATTTTCATTTCAATCTATTTAACTTAAATGTCACCTACACATTGTGATGCAAAAGTAAAGGAAATTAAGAATCCATGCTAGATAAAAATTTATTGAGGGAAAATGAGAACAAATGCAGATTCTTATTTCAGTTTTCTTTCTCATTAACATCACTTTGGATTGCAGAGGTGTAGCACCTGGAAATAGAGTTTTCTGGCAACCAAAAATGATGGTGAATGTATGTAAATGGCAGGAATTCCCACGGTGCCATCCTTTCCGCAGTTGCAAGGAAAATAGCTCCATGAAAGCTTAGATTGTAATTATTACAGCTGGCGGGTTTTCTAAAGCCACAGCCATTCAAAAATCACTTGTAATTGGTAGTATACTTATTATCAAAGTGTGAACCACAGCAAGCTCAGACTCCTGTTTTTTATATAATTCATGCTTCTATTCTTTCCCATTTTTTGCTTTTCTATAAACTGCTATAAAATAGAATGTTTCATTTTTATCCAAAATTATTTTATTCAGTAAGAACTTCAGACCAATAAATGATTTACCATAATAAATGGTATACCATATATTACTGGGGATTGAACCCAGGAGCGCTTTGTCACTGAGCTACATCCCCAACCCTTTTTATTTTATTTTCTTATTTTGAGATAGGGTCTTGCTAAGTTTCTGAGGACCTCACTAAATTGCTGAGGCTAGCCTTGAATTTGTGATCCACCTCCTTCAGCCTCCCAAATCACTGGGATTACAGACGTGCACCACGGTGCTGGGTTTATGTGCTGTTTTAAAGATCCCAATTAACAGATGAATTAAAAATTCCCATAGGTTTTTCCCAAAGACGGTGCATTGATATTTCTTTTTTCCTAAATGATCTACACCACATCCTCTCCCCCATCCCCCTAGTCTGTGTGTGTGAGAGAGAGAGATGAGAGAAACAGAAGGAAAGCAGCATGATGTATAGTTTCTCCAATTTGCATGTGAACCACCTGGAATCTTGTTAAAATGCAGATTCTGAATATTTAGCAAGGTTGAAGTAAAAAGAACCCAGCTTAGGAGGCAAAAATACACCTAGCTCAGTCGATTGATCTTGACTAAATTATTTTAATTCTATAGTTACTTCAATTTGTGAATTTCTTCATCTATATAATGGGGCTAAATATTGTGTGGATTCAAAAAACAAAATGTTTGCAAAGCACTTGGCACCAGGAGAAACTCAATAAACAGTACTCATTGTATTATTGCCATGGAGTAGATGGGCTTGCATATACAGTACATTGAAGGAAAAGAAGTGTCAAATAAAAAGGCTGACATATGTCACAATGTGAAATCTCAAGCTTGCTTATGTCTGCCCCTTTTCAACTCCTTTGATGCAGGGATTGCCCCCTGGGTCAAGAACTGACAGAGAACAATGGGATGCTAATATCTTTTGAGCATTCCCAACTTCAGGCCAGAACAACTTGCCTGGATTGCATCACTGTCAGTTTTTATCATTTTTTCTGTCTCCTCATAGCAATGGATAGTAGTACCTACCTTTTTGGACTTCACTGTTTCTCACATTCTTTTTTAAGATTTTTATAAGAATTGAAATTCTCCCTCCAGCTATGTGACCCAAATCTGCCTTGTAGTTCCAACAGTGCCCCAAGAACCTTTGAAGGTTCTTGGGTTTATCCTAGTCACTGGAGAAATCCTTGTTGTTTCAGACCTACCAATAAAAACACTGGCATAATTTTAACAGATTTCTTAGTTAAATATTTCTAGTGCCTGATTGCACATACAAGTCACCATGGAAAATCCTCTGCACATATACAAAATAATCCATTCATGTAACCTCTGTTTATATTATTATACTGGAATGATACATGAATACTAGAATGATCCTAGGCAGGAAGGGTTGGAAAGCGAATTTCAGCCTTGAGTATAGATAATTTGTCTCATTTTCCATAGTTAATTGTACCTAACCCTAACTGTAACTCACTCAGTTTCTTGTAATTTCTGATTGATTTACTCGTGTGAAGTTTTTAATTCAGTGTGTGATTATTATAGTGTATTCATTCAAAATTTATAAAGACTTAATAGTCATTGTAAACATCACTAATAATATTAATAATAATTTTAATACTAATAGAATTGCTATTGTTTTCTAACTGATCATGAATATTATTAATATTAATTGCATGATACCTCATCTATGAAATATTCAAAGTAAGTATATTTTTAATGATATTTTTGATGTTGTTATTTTTTTCCAATAATATTCTCAATAGTTAATAATTTTCCTATAATATTTTATTATTATATGGTCTGAATTGATCAAAAAATATTCAATAAGCATCTGCTACATTTAAGATCCAGACTAGATACTATATACTAAGGATTCAAAGTGTTATGAGAGTCTTCTTCTTTGAGGAATTTATGATCATGGTTTTAATTTTTTAACCTCTTGCATGCTGGCCTTTCAACACAGATAACATGTTAAATAACAACCTGATATTGTATATATTCAGTGTCTAACAAGTAATACAGGTAAAGAGAATTACTGGAGTTCAGAGAGGGAAATATTAATTGAGTTCCAAGTGATTGGGCGGGGCTTGGTGGATGAATCCATAATTGTACTGGTCTTTGATACTTGAAGAAGATAATACAACTTTTCTTACTCTTTTTTTTAATCTGTGGATATTCTAGGAACCACATTCAGGTCAGTTTATTTCAATCACATATAAACTATAGGCATTCAGCTACTCCACTGAATTCTATTTAAAAATACTTGTACCATGTGTGAGACCCTGGGTTTGATCTCCAATGCCTAAATAAATAAATAAAAATACATGTAGCAAATACTGATTAACTTTCACCCCATATTCTCCCAGGTTTAGCCAAGATTGATCTCACAGGCTTGTAATCCCAGCAACTCAAGAGATTGAGGCAGGAGGGTTACAAGTTTAAGACTAGCCTCAGCAAATTTGCCAAACCCTGTCTCAAAATAAAAAAGGGCTGGGGATGTGGTTCAGTGGCAAAGAGCCCTTGGGTTCAATCCCCAGTACCAAAATAATAATAATAAGCCAGTTTTTATGCATTTGCATGTAAAGCAAGTGGCATATATATGAACAAGAATACACTTGATATATATATCAAAATATATTATTTTGAATGAGTTGATTTCATTTTTTTATGATTTTCTAGGGACAGACCTCTCTTGCCATAGATTGGAAGGTTCTGGAGCAGGCATTTTTCCTGACTGAAAACCCCAAATTAAAGTTGGATTTCAGTGGGGTCTAGTCAATCCAAGACCCAAGATAACATTTCCTTGAAGCCTTCCCTGACCCTTGCAGGCTGGGAGAGCAAGGGGGTGAAAAACAAAGGAGGACATGAGGACACGGTAAGGTCATGTTAATGTACTTATGAGGCATAAGTAGACATAACTGTGGGACAAGTACTTGGATTGTACTGGGATAGGTGATACTCAGAAGATAGTTGTGTTGCTTGTAGGGACAGAGTGTACTGTGCTTATGATAAATGTGTCATGAGATTTTGGGTGTGGTGGTACATCAGTTTTATCTGCTTAGGTCAGAGAATGGCTGTTTATGTTAAGATGAGTGAAGTATTTAAAAGAAAACTCAAGAGGAAGCTTCTCAAAGGGCCAAGTGATACATACTGATACTTAGTGAAGGTTCCTATAATCAATCTCTCCCCATAGCTTAAAAGTGTTTATTCCTTTATTCATTATTCACCAAATAATAACTGACCATCTATTGTATGCCAAACACTATAATAATCTCAGGGGATGTGAACAAAACCAGACAAGTCCCTTTCTTTGAGACCTTCATAGTCTTATCAGGGAAATAGACGTTAATGAAATAGTCACAAGCATAACTGTCTGTTGACATAAGTGTTCCAAAGGAAAAGGTCAAGGTACTATGAGAGAATAGCATGGTCCATTATGTCCTTTATGTGTTTTGTATATTTTCCACTATACCCAGAGACACCAGCCAGTCACTGCTATAGGCCTCAGTGGCATCACCTTTAAGAGGTTGCTTTTACCTGTGGGCCCTAACAGTGCTCAAGTCATACATAATTCATGACACTTAATGAATGTCAGTGTGATTAGCCATTTATACATCTGTCTCCCTAAGTAGCCTGTGTGGTCCTGGTGAGCAGAAACCCATTTAATCCATCTCTATACCTCTAGTCCAGGGCTTGGTATTCAGTGAAGTTTCAATAAATGTTAGCTGAATGACTGAATAAATCCTATTGCAACATAATACAGGTTAAAATTATATCCTGACTCAATATTTTTTAAACAATAGTGTGGGATAAGAACTTTTCAAATACATTCTAACTTTCCTGCATATCAGATGACAGTAGTTTATTACAGAATGAGACTTTGTATGTTCTATTCTTTTTAACTATATGCTCATTTTCAAAGTATTCATTTCAAATTCAACTAGAGATCTATAAATCAAAGTTTTTTTTTTATAAAGACACTATTTTAAAAATTAGCAAATTCTGCATTAGAGTCAAGTCCAATTAGTTATTGGTTGGGGAGAAAAGTTTTAAAATGCCAAACAAATTCCAAAGTGCTTCAGTGACTCTATTAAGCAGATTGTGATGTTGCTCAATATAAACTTGATTGAGACCATGGTGAGGGGTTTGGAAATTGTCTGTCATTATTATCTATAATTTGGTGGGTGGAGTTAACTGTTTTTAATATGCACTCACTTTACTGCTTCCTCAGCCATTTTGTTTCTCAGTTTTACCACTAACTCTTTCTGCTAAAACTCTTTACAGAGGCTAAAATATATCTGCATACATTCAACATATTTAACTTATACCCCAGAATGAGATAGAGATATTATAGAATCAGGACTTTGAAAAGAATTTAGAAAGGTAAATTTTTTCTGGTTGGCCTACCATAATAAATATAGATAATTCTGTAGATGATTATAGTGCAATAAGTATGCTAAAAGAAAACTCTGAGTCAGACAGTGAGTACAGCCTTTGAGATGCTCCTGACCCTGGTAGTGGAAACCTCAATTCATTAGTCAGCTTAAATCTGTCAAGGAAAGGACAGTCTCCCACAAAAGTGAAATTCTTCTTAATAAGCTGTTAATTGTTTACTTGCAGACTGAAGTTACCTGATGATATTTCTTCTAATTTTACTAATGTATTCCTGGCCCTGCCACTACGATGGCCTCAGGCAAACTATCATGAAAATGCAGGTGTGCTTAGCAGGTATAATAAAAGTATAATAAAAGTGCAGATGTGCATAGCAGGTTTGTCAGTCGATCTGCCCCTATAAGCTTAAAAGAACTTCATTTCTATAAATTAAGAAATGAATCACTAGTGTACTGATTCTCTGATTGCCCTGTCTTCCTCATTTTCTCCCCAGGCCCAGACTGACTAGGCTATTTTACAAAAGTTGGAGATGACTCATTACCCCATATTACTTTGTCTCACATGGCATCATTTTATCTTATGCACAAAGAGACTGACAAGTGACAACTGTTGCATTGATTTTATTGTATTAGGCTATACACTGGCTGTGATGAATATATAATCTGGAACAAGAGCCTGTCTTTATGACTTGGAAGGATAGACAGGGAGATAGAAAGGGGGATTTTGAAAAGGCATATAAAGGATGGAGAGAAAGAAATATTAAGAGAGATTATACTTGCTATATAAGCAAGATTTTATTTTCTATACATCAGAGAGTATTGAAAACCCATAGATGGTTCTTAGGCTAATCTAGTAAGTTGGCATTGGAAGGTAGTTTTTAAACTGTGCTAAAATTGTTGACTCAAGGCTTTTCAATTCCTGCCCATAGTTACAGACTTGCTGGTAATTATCATTTACCAAGGAACCTAGGGATGTTGTAGGACTGAGCAAGTGATTGGTTTCTTGCCAATGCTAAAATGGCAGGGCAGCACTTTCCCCCATTAAGTTAAGTATGGAAGATAAGATTCCTCTGACAGACACGCACATGTATGTTTGTGCATGTACATGTCTGTGTGCTTTCCTTTAATAGTGGTCACTGAATGCAAATGTGATGGAAATAGGAATATGAGGAAATTCACTACAGACACAGGTTTCATCTCAACATGCAGGTTGAGTCAAGGATAATTTTTTAGTTTATTTTAACATATTCAAGAAGAAAAGAACCCTGTCAACTGGGTAGAATTCTATTTCTTCTGTCAGAAAGCTACATGTTCTGTTATAGGTATCTGCCATTGTGAGAATGGAATTATTAAAGCTTGTTGTCATACAAAAAAGGCTCATTACACTCAGCAAAGCATGCAAATACCAGTATAGTTCTCTATCATAGTTAAATAATACTATTCCTTCTTAAGGTGCTTGATAATGTTACAGGGCTGGTGCCTTCTGGAAAACTGAGACATTGCTAAGAACTCCCCACTCCCTGCCTTCTTTCAAACACTGATTCTTGTGATCAAGTCAGAAAGATTACAGACCTATCACTCAGAGTAACAGGAATGAGTCTATTGAAGGGATAGAAAAAGGAAAGGGGACACTCTCAAGGGAGAGTGGATCCTCTGCGAGAAGAAAGGGACAACATGCCTCTCCTGCACCCCAGTTTCATTGGGGATCCCAGAGAAGTTTCCAGAAAGTTCCACCCAAGTCCACCTCTTGACTTTTTACTGATAGCAAGATGACATCAGGCTTTCAAGTCCCCAATGCCATAACGACTCTAAGTCACTTTGACCCATGCTGACTGGTTCTAATTGGTTTTCTCTTCATGAATTCTGACAGATTCTATGGTTAGGAGGGATTATCCTTATCTCTCTGAGTTTTGGGATCTGGTCTATGAAAAGGGTTACTACAGTCTCCCACTTCAGCATAACTTGGGTTCCTCTCATTCCTGCATTTCTCCTGCAGATAACAGGTAGTTTATTGAGAAATGTAACATCTTATCCACTTAAGCCAGGCAGGTATGCTGGTAAATTATTCTTGGAAAAGAAAGCATGTCGGGGGTCAGCACAGTGGGCCCAATTTATAGAATTATTCCCTATCTTCATGTTTTGACCACTCATATCTGTCTCATAAGAATAGTATCTGATTTTCTTAATCAAATCCAGAAACACATTTTTGCTAGTGTATACCATATTAATTTTACCCCATCATAAACTCCAAATATGAGAAATATCCCATTATGTTCTAAACCAAATTAAATCAGGTCTCCCCTTATGGGAGACATGTGGACAATCTAATATCAGTCATTATTTGGTTTCCTTTTGTCCTTCTCCAGAGTTGTAAGAAGGCTTTAGGGATTTATGTAATCCAGAATTTCAAATGTCCCTGCCAATGTGTTTATTAGCCATGCCTTTAATTTCCATGGAGGTGGATGGTACTGCTTCGTCTTTGCTGGGTTGTGACTTACTCATGTATTCTCTAGACAGGACTCACCTGAAGCTCCATCTCTTTCCCCATCTACTCACAGAGCTTAAAAGTCTGTGTCTCCAATACATGACACTTTCATTAATTAAAAAATATAATAAGACCAAAGAACAAGCAATAAATTTCCCGTGTAAATGCTGCTTCTTGGGCTGGGGATATCTCTAGTGATATAGAACTTGCCTAGCATGCACAGGGTTCCTTCCCTAGCAACACAAAAACCAACCAACAATAACAAATGATCCCCCTGCTGTTCTGCTCCTCCTTTTGTCTCTCCATGACTGACTCTGGTATTTTCTGTAAACTATCTCTTGGTTCACATGTTAGCAAACTATAGCCCACAAGCCAAATCCAAACTGTAAGCTGTTTTGTAAATAAAGTTTTATTGGAACACAGACACAAGTTCCACATAAGTATTGTCTCTGGCTGCTTTCACACTCCAACAGTAGGGGGTGAACAGTTGTTACAGAGAGCTCAGAGCCCACAAGATCTAAAGTATGTATCACGTGGCTCCTTATAGAAAAGGTTGGCTAACCTGTTCCATTTCCTAAATCTCCACTCAAGTGTCTAAACTGCTATTTAACATCCATTAGCCTCAACTGCAGTGCTATTTTTGGTTCTAGAATTTAAACTTTTGTTTAAAATTTACTGTTTACAGTTCTCTGCTGAGATTCTGGGTCATCGCTCATTTGTGTGTAACATGGGTGTGTTACTCCTGTGGCTGTTTTGTCTTTTATTTTGCTCATTTGTGTCCATGTTTCCTTCTTTCAGTTTATCTGGCTACTTTTAGTGGACATAAAATACTGTATTTGCAAAACTACAGAAATTGTTTAAATTCACTTCTACCTTGCATTTTCACCCCCCCCCCGTAAGTTAGACATTATCATTACTGTCATATACGTGTTGTATTTCATTGTGTTTATCTATGCTATGAACCTTTGCCAATTTCTTTGCTCACTGATCTTTTACTGAAACTCGGACCTTCCTTCTAGAATTATTTTCAATATTTTTTTGAAAATGCCTTGAGGGTCTGTTTGTCTGAATGGTCTTCACCTGTTTTCTAGAAAAAGGTTTAAAACCCTAGGTTAATCCTTGCCCTCTCTCAGCATACTGAAGAGAATGTTACTGTCATCGACAGACCTGTAGACAGCCTAACTGCTTAACTAGTGAATGATGTTTGTCTTCCTTATTCTTTGGAATCTTGGCTTGGCTACTATGAATACAGAGGTGGATTTCTTTTGTATTTACCAATTGGGACTGCTTACACTTTCTGGATCTGAGATCCACTGTCTTTTAATGATTCTGTAAGACCAGCTATGACCTCTTTGAATATTGCCTCATCCTCAACTCTCTGACGTCTCCTCTTGAAAGACATTACAATTTCCCATCATGTTCCTCACGTCTTAAATCAGTCATGTATGTCACCCTTAGGTTTACTGTCTTAACAATCATGTCAGCTGTGTGTAATCAGTAACTCAATATGTTCACTGAGGTTTTGGCTAACTTATTCCATGCATTAAATTGACTTTATTGATACATAATTTACAACAGTAAAATACACCTATTTTAAGTCTACAGTTCATTTGAGTTTTGACAAATGTATGCACCCACCTAAGTGCTAAAAATTAAAATACAGAAGAATTTTATCACCCCAAAATATATCTTCATACCCATGCCAGTAAATCCTTCTCACCCCTGGCCCAAGCAATCACTGAATTGCTTTATGTAACTCTACATCAGTCTTTTACCAGAGTTTCATATAAACAGAATCATGTATTATGTTCTCTTTAGTGCCTGATTTCCTTTGTTTAGCATATTTTTGAGAGACTCATCCATGTTGATGCCTATCTAGTGTTCCATCTTCAGTGCTGAGTTGTATTCCACTATATAAACACACGACAGTTCATTTGTTCATTTACCTCCTGATGAACACAGAGTCTATTATATGGCTGTTACAAACAAAAGTCCTACTGAACAATGGTGCACAAGTCTTTATGCAGACATACATTCTTATTTCTCTTGGATAAGTCTCTGGGACTAAAACTGCCAGGTAACAATAAGCATATGTTAAACTATTTTCCAAAGTAGTTGGTTTCTTTTACATTCTCACCTGCATTGTGTGACTTTTAGATACTCTAAAATCTCTTCACGTTTTAGTCATTCAAATGTTATGTACAGTGGTATCTCAACTGTGGTTGTAATTTGCATTTATGTGACAATCGAGGATGCCGAGCATCTTTTCATTTGTATCATTTTTATTGTCCTTGCATGTATCTTCTTTTATGAAGTTCCTGTTCTAATTAAAATCTTTTGCCCCTTTAAAAAAAAAAGTGTCTGTCTCAGCTATTTGGTGACCACACAAACACATACACAAAAAAACAAAAACAAAAACAAAAAAAAAACAAACAAAAAAACCAGTCACCTTTCCAGTCCTAGGAACTTTCTCAAAGGTCTAGGCTTAGCTATTTCCCCCACCTCCCCCTTCAAGTTCTTCTTTTCATCCTGTCTCTGTCTTGGATGATTTTGCATTTTTCCTTCTCAGTGGAACTTTAGAGACACATGTTTGCACTCTGCTGTGGGATAGTAAAGCAGAAATTACTGAAATAACGTTTTATTCAAAATAGCTCATCCTGTTATCAGTAGTCTTCATTAACTAAAGAACAAGTTCTCATGTCATTCAAAAGTGAACCAATGGTCCATACAGTTACAGTCTATCATTAACACAACCTGAGGACAGTGAGACAGACTATTTTAGGCTAAAAACTATTCTAGGTATCTTTCCCAAGTATGGGTCCATTGTATCACATCCTTCCTTAAAATTAGTGGATGCTGATTAAGTAGCAAATCAAATACACTACTTTTGAATTCAAAGGCATAGCCTTGATTTACCTTTTCAGTTTTCTCTCTTGTAAATACTCTATGCTCAGGCAGAACTTCCCTATGTTATGTGAACATTTTATTACTGAACATTATCACCTGCATGTTTTCACTCTTGGTACTCGACTGGGACACTTTCCTTTGAATCTGCCTCTTGGGATCCTACTCTACTCAGAGCTTGAACTTGGATGCTCTTTCCTCTAGGAATTCTTTCTGGATTCCTTTCATTTCATTTTCCTTTTTTTCTCCTTTGAGCCCCAGAACATTTCATGTGGGCTTCTCTTTTTGAAATTCTCATATTCTGCTGTACATTGTAGTTATTTGTATGCTTGCTTTAGCGTTTCAAGTAGATTATGCATTTCCTGAGGGCAGGGATTGTGACCAAGGGCTGAGAAATCTAGCAGAATGCCAGAATGACTACATATACAACAATTAATGTTGAAATTAGTAGATCATATCCCAAGTGATTTTTAGATCAGACACTATTTCCTCTTTCCTCTGACAGTGAGTGCCTCCAGTTATTATTGGGTATCTGTTTTTATACATGTGAATTTCTCTCTCCAACAGTTCTTATGTTACACCTTGCCCTCCTGCTGAGTAAACACACATCTAACTATTTGTTCCTGGTAGTTTTTTTTCTGATTTATTACTGACAAACCATTTCTTTGTCCCCCTGTTCTTTGTCCCCATGTTTCTCCTGGAGTTACATTAAACAGATGAATGAAATCTAGACTTAGCAATTTTTCTCACTGGAAAGTTGATAAAACCTCTAGGCCCCATAAGAATAATTATTTTTCTTTTTTATTTAATACATTATAGTTGTATATAATTGTGGAGTTCATTTTGACATATTCATAAATGCATATGACAATTTGCTCCATATCAATCCCCAGTATGCCACAAGAATAATTCTAACAGACATATAATAAACTTTTGTATTTAAACAGTGGGTAGGCAGGACTATTCTAATTGGAAGGTGATTATTTTTAATCTTTGTAAATGCTGCTGTCTCTATCTTTCCTGTTCTTCTTTGTGGTTCAGCTCAAGCAACCTTTTTATTGAAGTTGATTCCACTTAATTTGTGCCACTACTCTACTTTATAATAATATCAACTATAACATGTATTGTATTGTACTGTTCCTTTAAAACCCTCCTATTATAGTTATTTTATAAATATTACTTAAATGCTGTGTGATTTCATAGGGTGGGTAACATTTCTAAATTTTTCATACTAAAAATTACAAGTGCTTACCAGCTAGCAACTTGTTATAACAGTTATGTTGATGTTATATGCATATATTTGGGGGTTTTTTGTTTCTGTATTTACTTCTCCAGCTATGTGATGATTATATACTTATTTTTTAGATACCTAGAACCTAGTACAGCACCTAAAACATAGAAAACACTCAGTAAATGTTTGATAAAAGAATTTATTAATGGATTATAAAATGTGCATCAGGTGCAAAATTCACTATATTCTCTGATCTTTGAAAGTAGTGGTTTAATCTTCCTGTCTTGTTTTCCTTTGGAATTTAATGTAGTACCAAATGAATTAAAGGTGATGAAGATCAAGAAGCCCAAATTCTAATTCAAATACTGACTTGCTCTGTGCTATAGTAAATCATTTGCTTAGTCATCATGTATCAATGGAGTGTTTTCCTTGTGGAAAACACTTAACTACTTATTTTAAAATTTCTCATGAGTATGAAAGGGGGTAAGGTTCCTGGATTTTGTGTAATCTGGGATATTGGGGGATATGGAGGAAAATATTACCAATATTTTGAAAGATAAGGAGAGTATATAGTAGTTAATACATGTATAGCAGCTTGTGCCTTCTGGTGAATTTTATATTCTTGTTAAATTTGCCATATAAAGATACATGGCTTCCATTTCACAAAGCATTAGAATACAGGAGAACCAATGCCTCATACTCTAGTGAATGCATTTTTAGATTTGTTGATTTTAAAGGTTGTTTGGTAGCTGAAGTAGCTCCAAGTCACGCCAGAATTGAATAATAATCTTGTGTTTGATTTTCTGTCTATAGATGTAGCATATACAAACTTGGAAAGACAAATCCATACTTTTTCTTGGAGCCATAGCAATAAGGCTTTGACCCCATTATGATGTAAAACCCTCATATAGCAACTTTGCCTAGGCATGTTATCTAGAGGAAGCCAGTCCATACTCTTGGTCAATGCATATACTCTGACTGATGGGTATGGCTAAATATCTTATTAGCCCTTATATAATGGAAAGGGAGTAAAAGGGCAGGTATATAATCATGGGAGCACTTCTATATAAAGGGGACTATTAATGTTTAAAAGTCACAATGCAACAAGCTGAAAAAGAACCAAAAATGTACCAAACCAAAAAAAAAAAAAGAAAAGAAAAAGTAAGCTCATACACCAAAAGATTTCTGTTTACACGCTATAAAAGTTTCAATGTTGTGCCACTAGCCATTCGAACATTTGCTTTATACAAAACTGAAAGCTACATGTCACAATCCTAATAGACTGAGAACAGAGGATGGAAGGGGAGGGAATGCTAAATGGAATCATTATGCAAAACTCACTTCATAGAAAGGGATAATGAACATTTATGATCATCTAGAGACAGGACCCCTGGTGAAAACAAGACAGTGCTAAATGCATAGTGAACAAATAATAGGTACAGAATATTGATTTAATATCATTTTAAAATATACCTCTGTGAGGCTGAGAATCTAAATATAAAATATTGTTTACATGTCACACAGTAAGAGGTTTCTTTTAAACCACATTTATATTGCAAACCCAGAGGCCCAATATTTCAGTAATAAAAACTCAATTTAGTCTGGAAAATATACCCATTTTAATTATATTTCAGAAAATTATTAATATCTATGTGAAAAAGTGTTGGGGATTAGAAAATATTTAAAATCATTGAATCAAAGGAAACCCATTAACTTTTATTGATCTCTTTCTAATCCAATAGCAGATTTTATTTTTTGTTCAAATTCCTTAGAAATTTCAGTAATGAAGTGTACAATATGTACTGTTTCAATAAATGGATCATACTTCTTTTGACCTTATAATAGAACTAGATATTAGGATGTGGATATTCTCACTGAGCAGACTAAATATGCTTTTATTGTAAGACTATAGGGAAATTAATCAGAGTTTGAATCTTATTCTGACCTTGATATAATGTTAGTATCCAAACAAAATATAAGCTATCAACATTTTTTCATCTTTTATGATTTTTTTTTATTATTGAAAGAAAAAAAAATGACATTTGAACTTAAAGCAGTGCTTTAGTAAAGCTTATTCATCCTGGTATGTGCTCCAAAATATCTCTCTCTTGGTTCTGCTATTACTTAGTATGTGGTTATGAATAAGTCTCTTCTGGTCCTTGGTTTCTTCATTTATTTTTTATTTATTTCTTTGGTATTGGAGATTGAACCCAGGGGCTAAGCAAGCACTCTACCTCTGAGCTACATCCCTAGCTCTTTTTAATTTTAAATTTTGAGATAGGGTTGCACTAAGTTGCTCAAGCTGGCATCGAACTTGCCATTCTCTTGCCTGAGACTGCCCAATGGCTGGGATTACAGGTGTTCACCAGCACACTGATCTGGTTTCCTCATTTATACATTTACTTTTGAAATACTAATATTTTAACTTTAAATAAATGAGAAGATTAGGGCTTTGTTTTCCTGTTGTTTTTTAAAGGGGGAGAGGAATATCTTATACAGAAATGAAGACTGATACTTTTTCTGACTTTGAGTTTTTCTTCATGAAACACATGCAATAGTTGTATGGCTGTTATTCAGTTTCTGACCTGCACAGTTTCCAATATGATATTTCCCCAGTTCCAATATGAACACCAGATTTATAACCTATAACAAATGAAGTATTTAACAAATTCTTGTATTCCTTGCTTAACTGTTTATATGAACTAGGTTGTTGGAAGTCAATGGTTCTCCTTATAGGGTCTGGGAATACCTTTATGTCATTTGGGGTCAATGACTAATATATAAGGCCAGTTTTCTGCTTTGGTGGTCAAAGACACATTTCTTAAACATAACATTAGGGGTTTCTCACTATACCTAAATTGAAACTTTACATACACACTTTTTAAAAAGCATACTACTTGTCAGAAACTGTTTGGAAGACCTATAAACTATGTAAAAAGATGCAAAATAAAAATGTGCAAAGGTAAGTGTGATACCTTACTATTTAAATGTTTCATCTTTTTAATAAATCATGAATATTCTAGGGAATATTTCATTAAATTCTCTAAATGACTTTCAGTGATAAAACAAACATTGCTAATCCCTTTTGTTTTGTTTCTTGAGTAAGGAAAAAATGAACTCCAACATAGGAAACACAATTTTTTAGCCACTGAAAGGTATTTTCAAGTCTCTCTGCTTATTAAGTATTATCAGTTGACATTCTGCATAACCCAAATGTAACATTAATTTCTTCAGAGACTAGACAATAGGCTCAATTTAGTGGGTGGATTTTAACAGTGGTATAACTAAGGTGCAGCAAGGCAGGAGTGCTTACTAATTAGGACATATTCCTGACCATCATTTTACTTGTGTGACTCCCACTGAAATCAACAGGAATCTTGCAGCAATTTCATTTTCTCATATAGCTCTCAGATATTAAAAGAATTGAAGACCTTAATCAGTATGCAAATGATGTGTTTTCATAGAAAGTGAAAAAATTTGTGCATTCCAAAAACTAATGTTATGTGGGCTTTTGCCTGAAGGACCATCTATGCTATTTAATCAGATTGAAGAATGCATCCTAGACAAAGAGAAATTCGAGTTTCATCTCTGCATTGGTCTTAGGCCAGGTCTTTTTTGCAAAAATGAGAGAGGGTTGGATTTTTTTGGTGTGTATACAAAATTTGAAGCAGAAATAAAAATGATCTTTGTTATTTAAATAAATGTCAGGTCTTTTAGAACAAAAATACTATTTGATGGTAGTAATAATGCTGTTCTGGTGAATTGGAGCATAAATAACAAAATTGAGCATGCATTTTTTAATTGTTATTTCTTTTTGCATATATATATAAATATCAAATTATATACATGATTTTAAAGTTCAAGTTTCAGTTGCGTTTTTTTCATAAAGAGAGAAAGCTTTCTCAAAAAAGTTTTTGAAGTGCATACCTATAATCTCAGTGATTTGGGAGGCTGAGGCAGGAGGATTATAAATTCAAAGACAGCCTCAGCAAGTGAAGCCCTAAGCAACTTAGTGAGACCCTGTCTCAAAATAAATAAAGGACTGGGGATTTGGCTCAGTTGTGAAGCACCCATGGGTTCAATCCCTGATTCCCCCTCATCCCCCCAAAAATATTTATGAGAACCCAGTATGGTGGCACACACCTATAATCCCAGCAACTCCAGAGTCCAAGGCAGGAAGATTGCAAGTTTGGAAGGCCAGCCTCAGCAATTTAGTGAGATCCTATCTTTAAATAAAAAGATCTGAAGATATACCTTAGTAGTAAAGTGACTCTGGGTTCTATCCCTAGTACTACCAAAATTTACATACATACATACATAAAATCTTATGAGAAATTATTTTTGAATCATTTGAAGAAGTAGCTGGTTACAAAGCCTTTCCAAGGCATTGTTAAGTCAAATTGTTTCTATATAGAACATTATCCCTAAACCAGCTAGATGACTGATAGAAAAAGATTTTTTTTGAGATAGAAATATTGTATAGCTTTTGTTACATTTCTGCTGGGAGGTGAGGGGATGGTGTATTCCTTTCCTAGAGTTGTCCTAACAGAAGTATTGAAAACTGGGTGGCTTAGCACTTGCCTAGCATGTGTGAGGCACCAGGTTCAATTATCAGCACTGTATATAAAAAATAAGCATCCATCAACAACAAAAAAATGTATAATAAAAAAATAATAGAGGGGCTGGGGCTGTGCCTGGCATGTAAAAATATAATAGAAAGTTATTATCTCAAAGTTCTGGAGTCTAGAATTCTAAAACTTAGATGTCAACAATGTTGGTTGTTTATGAGCTCTGTTGGGGAGAATCTGTTTCATGCCTCTCCCTAACTTTTGGTAGTTTTCTGATGTAATTCTAATCTTTGCCTTGAAGATCTCTAATTGTCATATAACATTCTCACTGTGTCTCTGCCTCTTTACATCTCGTTTGCACTGTGCACATCAGCCTCTGTGTCCAAATCTTCCTTCCCCATTTTTTGTACTGGAGATTGAACTCAGGGGTACTTAACCACTGAGGTATATCCCAAGAGCCTTGTTAAATTGCTGAGACTGGTATCAAACATGCTATTCTCCTGCCTCAGCCTCCTGAGTTTCTGGGATTACAGGCTTGCACCACTGCACCCTGCACAACCTACCCTTTTTAAAATAAAGATTTAGTCATATGGGACTAAATCAACTGAAATATTTCAATCTCTTTATGTAGTCAAAGTTAAAATTTTTGACTGTGTGTAATCAGCATGACATTTTGCAACTTCAATAATTAGTTCAAGTTCAAAGTTAGGAGCTAAAATTAAAAAGGGAGGACAGACATCCTGGTTACATATCTATATTAGTGGAAAAGAAAAAAAAATTTCCAGGTTGGGTGCTACTGTACTCTGCTACTACTTGTCAAAAACGTTTTGGTAACATTGGTAGGAGTAAGTAACTATTGAAGGTTTGGCTAGATGGATCTTTTTTTCAAACCTCATCTTAATTTGATCACCTGGAAGGACCATATTTCTAAGTAAGACCACATTGACAGGAACTGATGGATCTGGACTTTAACATCTTTGGATGGGGGTATCATAATTCCTAACAGATGAAGAGTTAGGAGATAAAATTAAAAAGGGAGGACAGACATCCTGGTTACAGATCTATATTAGTGGAACAGAAAAAAAAAATTCCAGGTCAGGTGCTGAAATACTCTGCTACTACTTGTCAAAAACATTTTGGTAACATTGTTAGGAGTAAATAACTACTGATGGTATGGCTAGTTGGATGGTTCATATTCCATAAGGTTATTGGGCCAACACATGGACATGGTGGTCACAGAGTACAGATTGTCCCCTATACTATTTTATTTTGCCTCTTTTTGAAGATTGATGTCCATTGTGATCAAAAGAGGTTCAAATTCCTATAATGGATTCTGCTATTTATTGTGACTAGTATATAAATAATAGAGAAAATGCCAATTTTCTCCATGTAGACTGTTAAGAACATCTATTGGAATAAATTATGCATATAACAGAGTCCAGCCAAGTCCCTTCTTCCTTTGAATTGGCCTGATACAGTAGAGCAATGTAATAGACATAGATTCAGAATATAGTAGAAAAAAGTCTTCTAATTAAAATTTGGCAATATAGTATTATATTTAATTGTGATTGTCACACAATTTTTAAAGGTCCTAGTTATTGAATTAATAACTAGATTGGTTAATTTAAAATTTGCTCAATAATATTTAATTTGTTGTGAATATATAATTATTTTAAATTTTATTTTTATTTTAGTTTAGTAAATAATCTTTAGGTTCAATTTTTAAAGTAGTAATTTATTAGTTTAAAAATGCCAAGGCACAGGACATTTTTATTTCAAATTTAAATTTCTTTTAAATTTCATGCTTTGTAACAAAGCTCAATAGAGTTATAAACCACTATTTGGCATTATCTCTAAATGCTGGGGAGAGCAATCTAATTGGAAAAGAAAGACCTCATAAGAATTGAAAATAAACTCCAAAGTTATCAAGTGACAGCAACATCACAGCATGCATAAAAATGAATGCGTGTTTCACAAGCTTTGCTGAAGTAAATATAACCATGTCACATACTTTACTAAAATATATTGGTGGCCTTTGAGGGTAATAATAAGCATTAGCAATCAACTGAAATACTCCATCTCTTTATGTAGTCAAAGTTAAAATTTTTGACTATGTGTAATCAGCATGACATTTTGCAACTTTAATAATTAGATCAAGTTCAAAGCAATATTCCTCCAAATTGTTGCCTGTCTTCAACTCCTTATAGAGTTCCCCTGTGGAAGAACACAGTCTTTGAAGTCACAGAAGCTCTGCAGAAATAATGATAAAAATTTAGTCATTTATATTTAACAAAACAGACATTACCAATGACACTCTTTACAAGCTTTAGTATTTAAATCCTTAAACGTCTTTCCCCCAAGTATCTAAATGAACAGCGTGCTACCAGTTTAACAATAGAGGATGTTGTCATGAATTGTCAAGTAGCTGAAGAAAATTTTAGTGGCAGTCAATTGCAATTTTATTGCCAGGGCCAGTTAAAGAGCACACATAGTACAGGGAGTCAGAAAGCATAGTCCCCAAGTTGCCACCAATTCACTGTGTGAGTTTAAAAAATCTATCTTTGCTGGTTCTCAGTGTTCTCATTTGTAACATGAAGAGGCTGGACAAGTTAATCACCATAGTTCTGTCCAATTCTAACTTTCTATAACCATATGTTCCAATGCTGCACTTTGGTATGTGGCCTTTAAGTAATGATAATCTTACTTTAATTCAGTTTTCCACATTTGGATTATAAATTAAAACATAGATATAGAAAAATCATATAAAACAAAAGGATAGTTTAATGAAGTACTCTGAAGGGAAGATGCTTATAACCACCACTCAGATCAAAAAATAAAACAGTGCCAAGCAGCCCACAAGCCCCATCTCATGCCCTGTCCCAATATCAACTTTTCTCCTTCTCCTCCTCAAAGTAGCCACTATCTTCACTTTTAAAACAATTCTTTCCTTGCATTTCTTTAGTTATTCTTTTATTTTGTAAATCAACTATATCCAAATATAATTTACATATAATAAAGTACAATAATCATAGTTGTACTGTTGTTTGAGTTTTAACAAATGTACATACCCAGGTAACCAGCAGCCAAATCAAGATATAGAATATTTTGTTTAATTCCAAATGTTTCTTTATGCACATTTCTCAACAGTTCCTATTCTCTTCCTCTATCCTCAGTCCTAGGCATGCACTCTTTTCTTTAAGCACATACTATGTTGAAGTCATTGTGTTTCAGAGAATAAAATAATGAAGAATTCTCATTTTTGTATCATCAAACTTACAAGATAGTTTCTATTTTATCATTTTTGGTTTGTTCACCATCATATCATCTGGCATCAAGTACAGTATGTGGCAATAGCAAATACTTGGTAAATATCTATAAAATGAAAGTTAAATGAAAATACAAATAGTGTGAACTAAAATGCTGCAAGAAAGATACAAAAATTCTTTGTTGGATAGGATATAAATACAGGAGAGATTTCCAGTAAAGTTGGAAAAGTATTTGAGACTATGTTGTGAAGGCTTTAAATATCATACTGATATTTCCTTATTCCTAAGTAGTGGTTCATGGGGCTAGAGTTGTGACTCAGTGGAAGAATGCTTGCCTAAGTAGTGGTACATGATTGAAGGTCTTTATATGGGATCTTCAATGGTATGGTTACAATTATACTTTAGGGTGACTCATCTAGTGATTTTGTATTGGCTATATTAGAAAGACATTAGAGACAGTTGGCAAAGACCAGCAAGAAGATAATTATAGTAGAACAAAGGTGATAAGAGACTGAAATAGGTGGCTGTAATAGGTGGGAACATTGTGAAGACAAGACTTTACCAATCATTGTTCCTACTGTAAATGAATCTTCTCCATTGTGTAGTCAAATATTTTTCACTAACTAGAGTAATAATAAAGCTATGATTTTTAAAAATTCAGTCATTTCAGTTATAGTATCTAATTTTTCAACCACAATATTGGCATCATCTTCTATCCTTACTGCATATGCCATAGAGGTATCTATCATTACATGCTTCCAAATCTCTAGGGATTAGTAAACGTAGTGATAAACCCTGAAAATGTTCATGTATTTATCAGAAATTTAAGGTGTAGCATTTCACAAATTTGTCTATCTTTATCCCGTCTTTATTCCAGTCTTGTAAAATCTGGGTAAGATACTTAACATATGGAGCTCAAAATTTCCCCCCCATTTAAAAAATATAGATGATACTTTCTACCTTATAGAGCAATTGTGGAGATGGAGTAAAATTATGTTTTCTAAAGATAATTAGGAGTTATGTTAGCAACACAGCCAACAGATGTTTCTAACCCTTGTCTCTTTGAATAAAACAACCAAAATAATAAGTACTATATTCTGGTAACAATAAAGGAGAAGGCGGAAGTATAATAAAACAAGTAGCAGAAATCCTATAGTGCATAGAAACTCAGGATGGCTACATAACAAAGGAAAGCAAACATCTTGACTGTGCCACCTTATCCCCAAGTCAAGATCAGCTCAGAACCAGGAAGGATGTCCTCCTCTGGGGGATAGAATAAGGATAGGCAGGATGTATCCTGAAGCCCTCATCACCACAACACACACCTCTATTTTTTGCCACTTGGGATTCCTACAGTCCTTGCAAGGACTCAGCCTGACTGAAGAAGCTGCATGGAACCTATACAGATGTACTCTTCCCGTTTCTCACCTAGGAGTTGACATGATGCTCTAACCTGTGTGGCCCAAGATGGTGGCATGTACCATCTTATAACTGGCCACACTGCTCATGTGTGTTTTGCTCTTGTGGCCAAATCTGTACCTTCTTATCCCTGAGGCCTTCTCATCCCTGTCTATATTATGATGCACCATCCAGAAGCTAAGCTACTCTTGTGCTCTGTCAACTGGGACCATGCTGCTCTGGAGCTATTCCATTCCTCCATCAGTCACTGTTGCACTCTATCCCTTAAGGACTCAGCCGCACCTTCAGAAACTAAGGAGAAATAAAACTTTTCCCAAATAAGTGAAAGGTGAGGGAATTCATGACAACTCGATCTGCATTAGAAGAAAAGCATAAGTGAATTCCTTAAGTGGAAACAAAAAGACACTGCTTACTAACGTGAAAACATAAGAAAGTAAAAACTCACCAATAAAGGTAAATACATAGTCAAATTCAGAATACTCTAATATTGTAATGGTGATTTGTAAGTCTTTCATATATCAAGGTAAAGGTTAAAAGAAAAATATTAAAAATAACTATAGCTACAATAATTTGTTAGTGAGATAAATTATAAAAGCATGTAAATTAAGATATAAAAACACAAATTGTGGGGTGGAGGATAAATGTCTATAGTTTTTGTATGTGACCAAAATTAACTTGTTATCAGTTTAAATTAGATTACTATGAGATATTGGATGTAAGCGTCATAAAGTAAGAAACTGCAAAACAAAACACTGTAACAGATACCCAAGTGACAAAGAGAAAAAAATCAAAGCTTTGCACTATAGGAAACCATCAAATCACAAAAGGAGAAAATGAGAAAGGAATAAAAGAACAAAGGATCTACAAAATAACTAGAAAGCAATTTTAAAATGGCAGTAATAAGTTCTTATTTATTAATAAAAATCTTGAATAAAAATCACTAAATTTTTCAATTAAAAGATATATTGACTAGGTGCCATGGCAAATGCCTATAATCCTAGTCACTCAAGAGGCTGGAACAAGAGGATTGTAAATTTAAGGCCAGCTTCAGCAATTTAGTGAGACCCTGTCTCTAAATAAAATATAAAGAGGACTAGAGATGTAACTCAATGGTAAAACTCCACTGGGTTCAATCCCCAGGACAAAAAAAAGAAAGAAAGAAAGAAAAAAAAGACATAGAGCAACTGATGGATTCAAAAACAAAATCCAATTTTGTACTGCCTATAAAGTACTAACTTTGACTTTAAGGATGTTCATACACTGAAAGTGACAGAGTGGAAAATGATATTCTGTGTGAATGGTAACCGAAAGACAACAGGGTAGCTGTATTTACATCAGCCAAAATGGACTTTGCATCAGTCTGTCATAAGAAACAAAGGTCATTATAAAGGAGTCAATCCATCATGGGGAAATAACCATCATAAATATACAGAACCAACATCGGAACACTTACATATATAAAGCAAATGTCAGTGGACATGAGAAAAAAAAAGATAGTAATAATAGAAAGGACATCAATATACTACTTTCATCAATGGACAGATCTACCAGATAAAAAATTAATAAGGACATTTTGGATCTCAGCTATAGTATAGTTCTGAACTATCTGAACTTTAGTATAATTTCTGACATATACAGAACATTTCATTCAGTAGCAGCAAAATGCACATTTTTTAATGCACATGGAAAATTCTCCAGAATAGACATGTTGGCCACAAAACAATGCTTAAAATATTTAAGAAGTTCAAACTCACTGTCAAGTATCATTTCCAACCACAATGGTATGAAGCTAATTATCAATAATAGGAGGAATTTTGGAAAATTCACAAATATATGAACATTAAACAACATGTTCCTGAACAGCCATTGGGTCAAAGAAGAAATCAAATGAGAAATTTAAAAATATCTTTAGACAAATGACAAAGGAAACACAACATAAACCTATATCCAGCACAAGCCATTCTGAGATGGCAGTTTATAGCAGTAAATATCTATATTTAAGTAAAAGGAAAAACTCAAATACCTAAAATTATTTTAAGGAACTAGAAGAAGAAGAATAAACTAAATCCAAAGTTAGCATAAGAGAAAAAATAAAATAATAAAGAAATAAAGAACAATAAAGAATGTATAGAGGTGGCATACAGTAAGTGCTTAATAAACATTTATTATTCTTTATCTGTATAAAAAGAAAGAACAAAAAAACAATAGAAAAAAATTAACAAAATTATAAGTTTGTTCTTTGGAAAAAAATATTGACAAACCCTTAGATAGACCAAGAAAAAAAATACAGAGAACTCAAGTAATAAATGAAAGTGGAGACATTGCTATATATATCTCAGAAAGAAAAAGGATCATAAGATACTATTATGAAAAATTACATGACAATGAGTTTAATGTCCTATAGGAAATGGACAAAATTCTAGAGAAATTTAATCTAGAAAGATTGAATCAGAGATAAATAGAAAGCTGGAACTGACAAATAGCAAATGAGGAGACTGAAGTACCAATTAAAAACCTCCCAAAAAAAGAAAATCTCAGGACCACATGGATTTATGGCAGTATTTTATTAAATTCAAAGAATTAAAAACTTTCCTTAAACTCTTCTAAAAGTGAAACTACAGAATATGTCCCAATACACTTTATGAATCTGGCATCATTTTGATACCAAATCCAGACAAAGACATTGTAAGAAAACTATGGGCTAGTATCTCTGATGAACATAAATGCAAAAATCATCAAATCCTAACAAATTATTCAATAGCACACCTTAAATATTATCATGATCAAGTGATGTTTATCCTTGGCACTCAAGGCTGGTTTAACACACACAAATCAACTAATATAATAGATCATATTAACAGAATGAAAAATTAAAACCACATGATCGTCTCAATTGATACAAAAAAAAAAAAACCATTCAACATAGTTCATCGTTTTTTCTTGATAAAAAATTACAACAGTGTGGGTATACTAAAAATATCTGCAACATAATAAAGGCTATCTATTAAAAAATAAAAACCCACAGGCAAAACCATAATCAATAGGGAATAATTGAGAACTTTTTCTCTGAGATCCAGTGTAAGACAAGGAAGTCCATCTTTCCATTTCTTTTCTCTATAACACTGGAAGTACTAGCAAGAGCAATCAGAAAAGAAAAATAAGTCACACAAACCAAAAAGGAAGAAGTTGGGCTGGGGATATAGCTCAGTTGGTAGAGTTCTTGCTTTGCATGCACAAGGCCCTGGGTTCAATCTCCAGCAACACACACACACCAAAAAAAAAAAAAAAAAAAAAAAGGGAAAAAAGAAATAAAATTATTTTTTATTTGCAGATTACAGGTCCTATATGTAAAATACCCCCAAAGACTCCACTAAAAATGTGTTAGGACTAATAAATTAATTCAGTAAAGTTCCAGAATACAAAATCAACATACAAAAATAAGTTGTATTTTGTATTTCTGAATGCAAAGAACAACCTGTCTAAAAAAGAAATCAAGACAACAATCTCATTACAGTGGCATAAAAAATAATTCAATAAATTTAGCTAAGTAGGTGAAAGATCTGTACAATGAAAATTATAAAACATTGATGAAAGACATTGAAGAAGATAAATGAATGAAAAGATACCCATGTTCGGGACTGAAAGAATTAATGTTAAATAGTAGTACCCAATAGCCAAGCAATATAGAAATGTCTAACATGAAGACTAAATAATATTGTATTGTACTGAATTTTTGTCAGAAGGGTAGATTTGATGTACTTTTGCTACATGAAATGGATAATTATGTCAAATGATAGATATATCAATTTGCTTGAGTAACTATTAAATTACCTACATGTGTATCAAAAGATTATTTTACACTTAAAATATATACAATTAAATTTAAAAAATAAAGTAGAATGCAAACCATGGTATTTTGTAAAGCACTATATAATTAATTGTCAAAAATATTTAGTAAGAATGTACCTTTGATAGGTATTTATTAAATTATACTTGTAATTTTTGAATTGCCTTAAAAGAGCTCACGGGCTTTTTTTTTTAATGTCCCACTGTTTTGTACTTTATACTATACCTACATGAATAGGGCTTATTGTGTATTTTAAAATAAGAGAATATTATTTTTAGAATAGTGTTTAGATGAAAAAATAAATTTTATATATATATATAAAATGTAGGGACCAAAATAAGCATTCCCCAAACTGAGAAGAGATGTGAATAGTATCTTACAATTGTGTATTTTTGTTTATGTATAGCTACTGCCCTAAAACTTTTATTTCCTTTACTACATAATTTCAAAATGAGTAGTTAAAGGTCTGATATCTATATCTCTATAGGGTAGACAAAGTCTACCTTTATGATTTGAATTTGTTCTGTATGTCCTCACTGGAGCACTTTTCTATACTATCATTAAGTTATTTTAATGAGAAAAGAATTTTCAAAATATATTTGTTCTTGAATATAATTATAGAGAATGTTGCTTATGGATAATGGAGAACACAATTGAGTGGACTAATTTTAGTAACTTATGCTGTCAATTTCAATGTCTTGTTATTAACATTAAATGAACCTTGATTTCTACAGGTTGTTTATTAGAATTTCTTATGATTTATCTGGTCAAATGAATGATGATTATTTCACTAAGGAAATAGAAAAATTAAAAATTTTAAATTTACATATTTAATATTCAAATTTAATATTAACTCTAGTTTCCCTTTAAGGCTACATAGTAAGGACAAAAAGCCACAGTAAAAGTTTGAGGAACTAAATCATATTACAGTTTATTTATAGGACAGTGAGCTCATTTTATAAGAATTTAATAAAATATCCCAGTGGCAAGAAATGTTTCTTCTTTCCCATTGATGTCAATTGTTAGATTAGTTCTAGATTTTAAACCCAAATTTGTTCTTGCTGAGTTTGAAATTTTGTTTAAAGTTGTGAGTCTTTATCTTTTCTTGACCTATGCTGTCATGGATGTGATGCTTTTGATTTCCCTTCCAGCTTATATAACAGAACTTTTCTTTCTGGAACCTGGTAATTTTAAGATTAGAATTCTTTGTTTGAAAGGAACAAACCATTGACTGACCTTAACCCTTTTCATTTTCTGTCTCAGATTTATATAAGCCCCGTGATAGCACCAAGGTCTAAAGTTTTAAAGATACAAATTTCTTTTTTTTCTCCACTCCTTTTTAGAGAAAATAACATCAACTAAAAAATCCTTCTGCCTGAAATACTTTTTCTTTTTGTTTGAGGAAAGTTAAAGTGGCTCTTGAATCTCTATGCAAAGGTGTTATTTCAATGTCTTGACCCCTGAATCCTCAGCTTCTCTTAGAGCTACTGCATTACTGTTAAAATGTGACTCATCTTCAATATTAATTAATGTGAGAGTTAAGCTTAATTAATATACATTGTATTGTTTTCAGGCTTTGAAATCAGAAGGTTTTTTTGAAAAAATTTATTCTCGGGCTGGGGTTGTGGCTCAGCGGTAGAACACTCGCCTAGCATGTGCAAGGTCCTGGGTTTGATCCTCGGCACCACATAAAAATAAATAAATAAAATAAAGTAAGGTGTCCAACTACAACCAAAAAATAAATATTTAAAATAAAAAATTGTTCTAATAAGTTATACATGATAATAACATATATTTTGACATATATATATATATATATATATATATATATATATATATAGAGAGAGAGAGAGAGAGAGAGAGAGAGAGAGAGAGAGAGAGAATAACTTCTCATTCTTCTGGTTGTACATTACATAGAATTACATTGGTCATGTAATCATATATGTACATAGGATGTAAATGTCTAAACCATTCTACTATCTTTCCTATTCCTATTCCCCCTCCCTTCCCTTCAATCCACTTTGTCTAATCCAAAGTACTTCTATTATTTCGTAACCTCCCCCCAATCATGTTATTGTGAATTAGCAACCACATGTCAGAGAAAATACTTGGCTTCTGGTTTTGGGGAATGGCTTTTTGTTTTCACTTAGTAGGATATTCTCCAGTTCCATCCATTTACTGGCAAATGCCATAATTTCATTTTTCTTTAAAGCTGAATAATATTCCATTGTGTGTGTGTGTGTGTGTGTGTGTGTGTGTGTGTGTGTGTGTGTGTATCACATTTTCTTTATCTGTCTGTCTCCTGAAGGGTACCTAGGTTGGTTCCATAGTTTAGCTATTGTGAATTGAGTTGCTATAAACGTTGATGTGGCTGTGTCACTATAGTATGTTGATTTTAAGTCCTTTGGGTACAAACCAAGGAGTGGGATAACTGGGTCAAGTGGTGGTATCATTCCATGTTTCCTGAGGAATCTCCATACTGTTTTCCACAGTTGTTGCACTAATTTTCAGTCCCACCAGAAATGTATGAATGTACCTTTTTCCTGACATCCTTGCCAATATTTATTGTTGCTTGTATTCTTGACAATTGCCATTTGGAATAGAGTGAGATGAAATCGCAATGTAGTTTTAATTTGCATTTCTCTAGCTGCTAGATGTTGAACATTTTTTTCATATATTTGTTGACCTATCATATTTCTTCTTCTGTGAAGGATCTGTTCAGTTTCTTAGCCCATTTATTAATTTTTTTTGGTATTAAGTTTTTTGAGTTCTTTTTACATCCTGGAGATTAATGCTCTATCTGAGGTGCAGGTGGCAAAGATTTTCTCACATTCTGTAGTCTCTATCTTCATGTTCTTGATTGTTTCCTTTGCTGTGAAGAAGCTTTTTAGTTTGATTGCATCCCATTTATTGATGATTCTTGATTTTACTTCTTGCACCTTAACAGTTCTTATTAAGGAAATCAGTTCCTAACTGACATGTGTAGACTTGGTCCTACTTTGTCTTCTATTAAGCGCAGAGTCTCTGTTCTAATGCCTAAGTCCTTGATCCACTTTGAGTTGAGTTTTGTGCAGAGTGAGAGAAAGGGATTTAATTTCATTTTGCTATATATGGATTTCCAGTTTTCCCAGCACCATTTGGTGAAGAGGCTATCTTTTCTCCAATGTATATTAATTCCACCTTTGTCTAGTATGAAATAACTGTATTTATGTGAATTTCTCACTGTGTCTTCTATTCTGTAACATTGGTCTACATGTCTGTTTTGGTGCCAATATCATGCCATTTTTGTTACTGTAGCTCTGTAGTATAGTTTAACATCTGGTATTGTGATGCCATCTGCTTCACTTGTCTTGCTAAATATTGCTTTGGCTAGTCTGGGTCTCTTATCTTCCAAATGAATTTTATGACTGCTTCTTCTATTTCTATGAAAGAATGTCATTGGGATTTTAATAGGAATTACATTAAATATGTGTAACACTTTTGGCAGTATGGCCATTTTGACAATGTTAATCCTGCCTATGTAAGACTATGGAAGATCTTTCCATCTTCTAAGGTCTTCTTTTATTTATTTCTTTAGAGTTCTGTAGTTTTCAGTATAGAAGTCTTTTACCTCTTTTGTTAGATTGATTCCCAAATATTTTTTGAGACTATTGGGAATGGGGTAGTTTTCCTAATTTCTCTTTCAGTGAATTCATCATTAATGTATAGGAACATGTTTGATTTATGGGTGTTGATTTTATATTCTGCTACCTTGATGAATTCATTTATGAGTTCTCGAAGTTTCCTGGTGTATTTTTTTTGATCTAATATATAAATATAGAATCATGTCATCAGCAAATAGGTATAGTTTGAGTTCTTCTTTTCTTATTCATATTCCTTTAAATTCTTTCTTCTATCTAATTGCTGTGACTAGTGTTTCCAGGATGATGTTGAATAAACGTGGTGAATGAGGGCTTCCTTATCTTCTTCCCATTTTTAGAGGGAATGCTCTCGATTTTTATCCATTTAGAATGATGTTGGCCTTGGGTTTAACATATATAGCTTTTACAATATTGAGGTATGCTCCTACTAACCCTACTTTTCTAGGGTTTAGATCATGAAGGGGGTGCTGTATTCTGTCAAATGTCTTTTCTGCATCTATTGAGATGATCATGTGACTCTTGTTTTTAATTCTATTGATGTGATGGATTACATTTATTGATTTCTGTATGTTGAACCAACCTTGCATCCCTAGGATGATTCCTACTTGAACATGGTGCACTATTTTTTCATATGTTTTTGTATTCAATTTGCCAGAATTTTATTGAGAATTTTTGAATCTGTGTTCATCAGGGATATTGGCCTGAAGTTTTCTTTCCTTGATGTGTCTTTATCTGGTTTTGACTAGCCTCATATAATGAATTTGGAAGAGTTCCCTTATATTCTATTTCATGGAATAATTAGAGGGATATTGGTGTTAATTCTTCTTTGTAGGTCTTATAGAACTTGGCTGTGAATGAGTCTGGTCCTGGGCTTTTCTTGGTTGATATGCTTTTGATTACATCTTCTATTTCAGCACTTGAAAGTGCTCTTTTCAAATTGTATATGTTCTCTTAATTCAGTATGGGTAGGTCCTATGTCTATAAATTTGTTGATGAATTCAAGATTTTCTATTTTATTGGAGTATAAATTTTCAAAATATTTTCTGATTATCTTCTGTATTTCAGTAGTGTCCATGTGATATTTACATTTTCATCACAAATTTAAGTAATTTGAGTTTTCTCTTGTTTTTTAAGTCTATTGATGTGATATATTATGTTTATTGATTTCCATATGTTGAACCAACCTGGCATTGCTGGGATGAACCCCACTTAATCATGGTGCACTATCTTTTTAATCACAAATTTTAATCATTTGAGTTTTCTCTGTCTTTCTCTTCATTAGCATAGCTATGAATTTATCAATTTTGTTTATTTTCTGAAAGAACCATCTTTTTGTTTTATCAATTTTTAGAATGGTTTCTTCTGTTTCAATTTCATTGATTTCAGATCTGATTTTAATAATTTCCTATCTTCTACTGCTTTTGGCATTGATTTGTTCTTCTTTTTCTAGGGCTTTGAGATGTAATATTAGGGTATTTATTTGGCTATTTTCTTTTTTTAATATATGTATTTATTTGTTAATGGACCTTAATTATTTTCCTTTATTTATTTATGGTGCTGAGAATCAAACCCAGTACCTCACACATGCTAGGCAAGTGCTCTTACCACTGAGCCACAACCACAGCCCCTATTTTCTATTATTTTGATAAATTAACTCAATGCAATGGAGTTTCCTCTTATAATTTCCTTCATAGTGTCTCAGAGATTTTGATAATGTTATTCACTACTCTCATTTACTTCTACATATTTTTTAGATTTCATTCCTAATTTTTCCTGTTATTCATTTGTCATTCAATAGTGTATTTTTTAGTCTCTAATTGTTAGAGTAACTTCTATTTTATCATTGATTTCTAATTTCATTCCATTCCATTATGATCTGATAGAACACAAAGTATTATCTCTATTTTTTTTGTATTTGCCAGAAGCTGCTTTGTGGCATAAGATATGGTCTGCTTTACAGAAGGATCCAGCAAATGGATCCTTCTGTAAGTGTATTCAATCATTGATGGATGAAATACTCTCTATATATCTGTTAAGTCTAAATTATTGACTGTATTATTCTATAGTTTCTTTGTTTAGTTTTTGTGTGGAGGATCTATCCAGTGGTGAGAGAGGTGTGTTAAAGTCAATCAATATTATTGTTTTATGGTCTATTTGATTCTTGAATTGAGAAAGGTTTGTTTGAAGTACCTAGATGCTCCATTGTTTGGGGCATATATATGTTTACAATTGTTATGTCTTTTTGATATATAATTCCCTTAAGCTCTATGAAATTTCTTCCTTTGTCCTTTCTGATTAACCTTGGCTTGGAGTCCAGTTTATCTGGTATGAGGATGTAAACCCATGCTTCTTCTTGTTTTTTTTTTTTTTTTTTTAAGAGTAGAAAGTAGAAGCTTTATTAAGGACAGCAGAAAAGACTTCTCCCCAGAATAAGAAGGGGACCCAAGAGGTGGAATCTGTGGAAGGGCAAGATCTTCCCTCTTTTATAGCTAAGGTCTACTTTCAGCTTTCCCGCATTCCTGTCTCATTCCTGTCCTTTGTTCTGTTATCTTGTAGTGATGGAATGTAGGTGGGAAGGCCCAAAGGATGGGGGACAGGTGGGCTGAAGGAGTAATCTGGGCAGGGACAGTTGCTTTATTAACATTTCCTTGGGATGAGCTCTGGGCCTTGGGGACATTTTCAATTCCCCTTTTCCTGGACTCCATTCTCAATATGACCTTCATTCTTGATGTTACTCAATATTAGACCCAATTTACCTAACTACACTAACTACCTATCTTTAAATCTGGCTTCATTACCCCTCTAATTTTGGGAACTCCTTACTGCTGTAAGGAAAGGGGGGCAATGACCGTTCTGGCTTCTTCAAGCTGAAAGAGGGCAGTGTTGAGCAAACAGTTTTGGAGTCCCCCTTTTTAAAAATCAGGTCTATCAATAGAAGTCTGATTGAGAACTAACAGGCTAGAGGGCCATTTGAGTGATGGGTGGTCTATAAGAGAAATAAGAAGTTATTAGTACTGGAACTAGATTAATGCAGCAATAAATGCCACAGCATAGGAATATGCCAACAAGTATGATGAAAATGACAGATTAACAATGTTTTCCACCAGGAAGTACCAGAGAACCAAAAGCCAAGATATTGTTCCCATGACAAGGTTGGCCAGGACATGGCTTCTATCTGAGCATGTAAATCTTTAAGGATATTTGTCACATTGCCAGAATTGTCAGGGATGTAAACACAACATTCAGTTTTAATAATGGCACAAGTACCTCCTTGAGCTGCAGTGAGGACATCTAAAGCCATCGGTTTTGTAAGATAGTTTTCCTCATAAGTGTTATTTCAGTGTTAAGGAGAGAGATACTTTCCTCAACATCATGGAGGGCAGTTTGAGTATAATTGTTTAAAGTCTCTACATGCCACATTACATCTTCTAAACCAATTTGTGGGATAAACAGTGAAGCTAGATGATCATACCAATGAAACACTGATCGTCCCCATCTATGTTTGAGATTGGGGAGGTTTGCTGGCTGCTTTATATTTGGGGTCTATCTCCCCTGCATCCAGGGGTACCCAATAGTACATCTCCCTATCCAGCCTGGGGGAAGCCAGGGCCATAGGTTAGTTCCACATATCCAATGAGTCCCATTGGGTGCTGGCCAAATAATTTTAGGTCTAGAGAGCCAATCTGTTCCAAACCAATCATTGGCTTGTAAAATTATAATTTGTTGGCATGCAACTCCAGGGTCCATCCTAACTCTCGAGTAGCATTAGGCCTTGTGTCATAGGTATGGTTTCCTGTTTTTTGGCGCTTCTTGGTTTAAATGCCCAATAGTGGGAGTGAGCCATAAATCTCCGTCCCAAATTTGATAGTAACCATCTTTATATCTGTGACATGTTGATGGTGTGGATGGTGGAAGGAGAGAATTAGATGGGCCTATATGGGATTTAACAGTGGTAGAAGTCTGAAGGTTGGTCTGTTTTAAAGTGAAAATCTTTCCATGACCAGGTTGTGATAAAGTTTCATTTATAGGTTATAAATTAACTTTGGCATGAGAGGCATTTTGTAAAGTGGGTCTTTCTTTCTTTTGTTCAACTTAAGGATTGTAAATTTATCCAATCATTTCCTTGTAAGGGGGATACCCACCAAGGCACTCCAGAGGTACTGTAAAGGGGTAATAGTCCACATATCCAGCAATTCTCTTTTTGTAACCTAGTGGCATATTGTTGGGCCCACAATAGAAAAGAGTTAGTCTCGGTGGATCTGTTCTGGTTCCCATATCAGGGAAGTTGTTCCTTGGTGTAATGTCTCTTTGAGGAGGCTATAAAGAGTGTTAAATATTTCCCCATATCCAGGGATCCAAATCCTACAGTATCCAGTTATCCCTAGGAAGCCTCTAAGTTGTCTTATGGTTTGAGGTAGAGGATATTGTCCTATAGGGTTTATTCTTTCTGGTCCTAGCTTGAGAGTTCCTTGAGACAGCAGTAATCCTAAATATTGAATTTGTTTTTGGCACAATTGAGCTTTTTTCTTTGAGACTTTATAACCCTTATTGGCTAAGAAGTTTAAAAGTTCTTCAGTAGCTTCCTGACATCCCTTTTGAATAGAGGCACACAAAAGTATGTCATCCACATATTGTAGGACAGTCAGAGATGTTTTAATCTCTGAACTCTGTTAAATCCTTAGCTAGGGTTTGGCCAAACAAATGAGGTCTATCTCTGAACCCTTGGGGCAATACTGTCCAAATTAGTTGAGATCCGCTATCTGGTTCCTCAAAGGCAAATAGATATTGTGGTTAGGAGTCAAAGGGTATATGGAAAAATGCAGCCTTTAAATCTAAAGCATCAGCTGCTGGAATTTCAGATAACAGAGTGCATGGATTAGGAACTACAGGGTGGAGAGGAACAACTGCTTCGTTAATTATTCTCAGGTCCTGAACTAGTCCCCATTCCCCATTGGGTTTCTGAATTCCTAAAATGGGTAAGTTACATGGGCTGTTGCAAGGCACTAAAAGTTTCTGTCTTTTGAGGTTCTGAATGATCTTCAATAAGCCCTTTTTTTTTGCCTCTGGGCATAGGGGATATTGACTCTGATGTAGAAAGACAGAAGAATCTTTTAAGACTATTTTGATTGGAACTGCACATTTTGCCTGTCCAATCTTGCCTTCAGTAGCTCACACTTCAGGATTTATATTACATTCTAGTAAAGGCAAACATAATGGTCCTCGTGGTCCCAAATTCATTGTAATGGACTCTGAAGTTTTGAAAGTAAGTCTCTTCCCAATAAAGGGGTAGGACATTGTGGGACTATCAGAAATACATGAGAAAATATCATCCCGTCCCACTTACAACTCAGTGGGGGGAGTAAACTTTCTGGTAATAGGCAGTCCAGACACTCCTTGTAATGTTATAGTATTAGAGGAAAGAGTTCTGGGGTAAGAAGTGAGCACAGAATAACTGGCACCAGTGTCTAAGAGGAAGTTGATCTCTTGGCTCCCTAAGGAGAAGCATACCCGGGGCTCACAGGGCTCACATGTGGTGATAGGAGTTACAGGAGCCAGAATTGAGCCTGGGCCCCATCAGGCCTGTGTGGAGGAGTCTGGCTTCAAGGACCTATGCCCCTGAGGACAGTCACTCTTCCAGTGATTACCTTGACATTTAGGGCAGGGCTTTTTGGGTGGTAGCTTGGCTATTGGGCAATCCAGTTTGAAATGTCCTTCCTCTCCACAAAGGAAACAAGTCCCTTTTGTGAATTAGAGGAGCATTTCGTCTTCCCCCGTTTTCACCCTGGGAGCTTACTCCTTTAAGAACGAATACCAGTGCTTCAGTTCTTTTTCTGTCTCTGTGCTCTTTCTCCTTCTTTTCCTCTTGATTTCTATTATAAAAAAATGGAAGTAGCAAGTTGGAGGATGTTATCTAAAGATTGATCAGGGCCATATGCCAATTTTTGTAACTTCCTCCTAATGTCTGCGGCTGACTGAGTGATAAATTTGTCCTTTAAAAGTAGTTGACCCACTGTGGATTCAGGATCCATGGTGGTGTGTTTTCTCATTGCCTCCCTGAGTTTCTCCATGAAAATATCAGGGCTTTCCTGGGGTCCCTGAATACTTTCTGAAACCTTAGAATAATTAATGGGCTTTTGCTTGATTCTCCTGAGGGCCTCAAGGACCAACATCTGGAAATGGCTAATTTTCCAAGCATCTTGCTCATCATTTGGGTCCCACTCAGAATCATTTCTGGGAACTGCCTGTGCTCCAGATGGGTAATTAGGCTTGCTCCTAGTCTGTTCTGCTGGGGCAAGAGCAAGGTGTAGGTCATCCCCAAATTCCTCAGCTGCTATTAGGGCTGCTTCCTTCTCACTGAAAGTCAAAGTCTGGTTGAGTAATAGCATAATATCTTTCCAGGTAAGGTCAAACACCTGGCATATGTTTTGAAATACCTTAATATATTTATCTGGGTCCTCCGAAAATCTCCCCAAGTCTGTTTTTATCTGCCTTAGGTCTTGAAGGGAGAAGGGGGTATGTACTTTGGCCCAATTTCTCCTTCTGGCATCTTCTGGAGAGGCAATATATTTGATCTGTCGATTGGGGCAAATGCCGAGAGGCCAGGGTATGGAGGACAGGAGGGTTGCTGTTGCACACCAACAGCAGATGGAGATTTTGTGGGTCCTCCTGATTGTTTCTCCTCAGTAGGTGAGTCCCCAAGATTTTCTCTCTTCATGGCAGATATCATAGCTAAGTATACTTTACATTGTTGGCATAATTTGGGGTTTTCCCTTAGGGCAAAGAAAACCTGGACATATGGCACCTCACACCATTTTCCTTCCTTTTTGCAAAATTTATCAACCTGTAAAATTGTATTAAAATTGATACTTCCCTCTGGTGGCCAGGTTTCTCCATCAGGGAGTTTGTATTGAGGCCAGGCCTGGCAGCAGAAGCAAATGAGGTGCTTTTTCTTGAACGTCTGTGGGTCAATTTATCTCAATTTTTCAATATGCAGGGAAGTGGTATACCAAGCATATTGGAGAGAGAAGCTCCCATGTGAGTGAGAAGAGAAAAAAAAAAAAAAAAAAACAGGACTCGGGCGCCTGCGCCAGAGAAAACGTTCCCATCAGGGTCATCTCTTTAAGCCTGAGCTTTCTTAACGATCCAGAAAACCAATCTCTCACCTTGCTTTGCCAAGGGTGTTTCTGGTCCACTTTGGCAAAGTGCTAGGGTCCCAGTTTTCCCTGTGCCAGAGACCCTGGGAGGATTCAGACTTAAGGGCATTACTGCTTTCCTCCCTGCCACTATAAAACCCACAGCAAAAGAGAATCGCGTACTCTTCTTGTTGCCTTCTTGCCTAGTAGACTAAAGAAATCTTCTGAGGGTGAGGGATATCTACTGGTTGTAAGGCATATAGTGCTAGTGCTTTCTATCGGAGAGACTACCAGAAGAGTTGATTCTAAAAATGCCTCCCTCTAGCAGCTTTAAGAGAACACAGCACATTCTAAACATTGGAGCGGTAATGGGAAATTTTAAAACAGACTAGTGAAAGTTACCTATGTACATGAGGGAACCTGGGCACCTTTTTAACTATTTATCCCATGTCTTTCTCAGTCCTACAACCTGAATTGCTAGTGTTTCTGACTGTTGAAGGAAAGGGAGCATCTAGGAGAGAATGGATGTGGGGTTGGGAGTGTTGCGTAGCCCTCATGGAGGCAAATGTAATTGGGGCTTTCCCTCAGTGCCATTCATCTACCGATTACCCTAGATACCCCTTAAAGCTGTCAGGAGGGGGTTCAAGAGAAAGGAACCTTAGGAATATATCTGAGTGTAGCCCAGACTGGAATTCCGCAGTTGTTCCAAACTCCTTTCTCCACCTCCTCGCATCCAAGGCAGATAGGGATTAGGGACACTGTGTACTCACGCCAATTGCTCTCCAGGCCCAGATAGAAAAGTGGCAAGCGGCTTTGGCAAAACCCAACATGCCTGCTCTGTATTGAACAGGTGATTGAGAGCTGCCTCTCACCTGAGTCTTGAAGAGTGGCGGCCACACTTATTGCGTCTAAGTAGCCGTTGGGTGCCCACATCACCCTCCAGAAAGAAAGAGAGAGAAAGATACACCTCAGACAGACATGGCGTGCATGGAGAGGTGCTTACCTCGGTGTAGATCTCGGTGGGGAACCTTCAATCTGTTACCGCTGTTTACTGGTGGCAAGACCTTGATTCCCCAATGCTGAAGTATAACACCAGAGAAACATGCCTAGGCAAGTTTAGAGTAGAAAGTAGAAGCTTTTTAAGGACAGCAGAAAAGACTTCTCCCGGAGGAAGAAGGGGACTCAACACGTGGAATCCCCCATGCTTCTTTACAAGATCCATGTAAGTGGTATTTTTTCCCCAATCCTTTCACCTTCAGTTTGTATATCTTTTCCTATGATGTGAGTCTCCTGGAGACAGAATATTGTTGAGTCTTGTTTTGTAATGCAATCTGCCAGTCTATGTCTTTTTTTTTAAAACCAGGGATTGAACTCAAGGGCACTCAACCTCAACCACTGAGCCACATCCCATCCCTATTTTGTATTTTATTTAGAGACAGGGTCTCACTGAGTTTCTTAGCACCTCACCGTTGCTGAGATTGTCTTTGAATTCACAATTCCCCTGTCTCAGCCTCCTGATAGTCTATGTCTTTTGATTGATGAATTTAGGTCATTTATGTTATTAGGTTATTATTGAGACATGATTGTATTTCCAGCCATTTTGGTTTATTTCTGGTTTTTAAATTGAATTAGTCTCTTCTTTGATGGACTATTCCTTTAGTGGGACTCATCCCTTTGCTGGTTTTCACTTTTTCATTTTATCTTCATGGAATATTCGGCTAAAAATATTTTGTAGTGCAAGATTTCTAGTTGTAAATTCTTTTAACTTATGTTTATCATGGGATGTTTGTATCTTATCTTCAAATCTGAAGCTTAATTTTTTATGGGTATAGTATTCTTGGTTGGCATCCATTTTCTTTCAGAACTTGGTATATATTATTCCAATACCTATTAGATTTGATGGTGTGGCTTGAGAAATCCGCTGAGATTCAAATTGTTTTCTCCCTAAACATAATCTGACATTTTTTCTCTGATAGTCTTTAAAATTCTATCCTTATTCTGTATGTTAGGCATTTTTATAATAATGTGGCTTGGTGTGGGTTTGTTGTAATTTTGTACATTTGGGGTCCTGTAAGACTCCTGTATTTGATTTTCCATTTTATTCTTTAGGATTGTGAATATTTCTGATATTATTTCATTGAAAAGTTTTTGCATTCCTTTTGTGTGTATCTCAGTGCCTACATTTATCCTGATAAATCTTAAATTTTGTCTTGTCATGTTATTCCACATTTCTTAGAAGTTCTGTTTATGCTCTCTTCACATCTTCTCTCCATGGTCAACTTTATTTTAAAGATTATATATTTTGTCTTCATTGCCTGAAACTCTGTCTTCCAAGTGGTCTACTGTTGGTAATGCTTTCCATCTATTTTTAAATTTAGTTTATTAATTTCTTCATTTCAAATATTTCTGCTTGATTTCTTTTCAGGATCTCTTTTTATCGAATTTGTCTTTCACCTCCTAAATTATATCTCTGACTTCACTCCTCACATCATCCTTTACTTTATGAATCAGTTTAACTATGTACTTTCTAAACTCCTTCTCTAACATTTCTTCAAATATTGTATCAATGGATCCTATTATTGGAACATGTTGGTTTGTTTGGGGTGATTTGTTCTTTTGTTTTTTCATGTTGTTTGGGTGTCTACTCATCTAGCAATGTGGATCTGAGGCAGTACAGTTTCTACCCATAGACCTATAGTGTCCCTGAAGGTTTCTAGTACCTTGACTTTAAAGAGGAGACAAATAATACCAGCAACTAATGAAAACAATGTACAGCCTTAACCCAGATGTCTCCTACTAAGACATCTAGTTTTGTTGCAATAAATATACATGATGTGGAGCTATTGCCTACAAGAAAAAACAATAAGTTTGCAAAAGGGTTTGCCGCAGTCTGGCTGGGCACAATTCAGGAGCCACTTGTCAAAAGAAACTAACTTTATTTTTAGAACCACACATACCAAACAAAACAGCTCCTCAGGAAAAAACCCTCAGAGCCCAACTGCCATCACTGGCTTCCCACAAGCCACACTTCCCAACCACCAGCCTCCACACCTCCCACAATTCTCTTCCTCTTGAGGCCGATTGGCTGGGTCACATGGGCGGAGCCAAAAAGTCCCCCAATGAGCAGCTCCGTGGCCTGAAAGGGCAGGGAAACAGCCCAATGAGCTTCACCGCAGAGGAGCCAATCAGCTAGATGTTGCTGGGGCCGCTGTGAGCCAATCATCAGCTGGCAGTCTGAAAGTTTGCTGGGGCCCCTTTGGCTGTGGCTCTCAACATCTCCCCCTCTCTGTTTAAACAACAAGCATATGGCTTAGGGACCGTGCCTGCCTTAGGTTGTCCAATAGTACATATGGTTCTTACCCATTATCGGATGAGCTGACCTCAAGGCGTCAGCCTCCTGTCTTAGATTGGTACCATTGTAATTGGATCTTACCCGTCACTGACTACCAGTCCAGTATACAGACACACCTGTGTAGAGGTCTTCGTACCAGCGGGGGGGTGAGGTTCTTTGCCTCACCTCTGTTGGCCCCCAAATTTTAGCTGAATGATCATGAGAAGCAGAAGGGAGGAAGATACACCAAGCCAATTGATGGCTCCTTTTGGAAAAATTGTACTACCGATGACACCATCAGCATAATTACCCCAACACTACCAGAAGTCGCTGCACCAACAGATAGTTCACAAAGCATACAAGTGAGTTCACAATGCATACAAGTGATACATAGTCCAGGCAAGTTCTGCAAGCAGTTCAGTGATGGCTATTGCAGGAGCTGTAGATTGGTTTTATCTTTGTCTTCATGCACTGGGATGAAGATAGGAATTCTGGCAATAATGGCTAAAGAAAAAATTATATAACATTCCAGAAGGCACTAAAAGAAAACAATTTTCTTAATAATTTACATTGTCTTCACCGGCACTGGGATGAAGATAGGAATTCTGGCAATAATGGCTAAAGAAAAAATTATGTAACATTCCAGAAGGCACTAAAAGAAAGCAATTTTCTTAATAATTTACATTATCTTTAAGAGAATTATTAAATATAATGAAAAGGAAAGGTGAAAGTAAACAAACAGATCTGTTAACCTCCTTTTTTGTTCACATATTAAAACAATCCTTAACAGTTGTTTACCTAATTTAAATTAAACCATTTAAATCACGTGAATAAAAAAATTATTTGGATCCATTTTTTCATGAGCGCTCATCATATATGACATATGGACATACGTACATTCAAACACAAAACACAAGTGTGCACACATAATACATACGACACATAACATAATAGTAAAGGCCTTATAACTTTTTACAGGTGAAATATCCATTGCAATGTTTAAAAACTCTATAGTCAAAAAATAGAACTGATCAGCAAAACATTAACCTAGGTCTGTATGAGCTCAAAAAAACAAAATATGGGAAAGGGCAATAATAAAATAGATATTGAAAAAAGCATTCTGGTTCTGTCGCAGATGTAAGAATAACCAAACTGGAGTTCTGGATATCACATCTTCTTTTTGGTCTGTAGAAATCCCTTTAGTTAATCTGTCTGGAATCCAAATCGACTGCTGTTCTCCATGTGGAAACACACAAACAGACCCCCGACTCCAGACAATTACTGGGTCAGGACCTTTCCATTGTCCTGTTAGAATATCCTTCCAAAGTACCTTGGGCTTATGTACATTTTTTGGACACATATGCCTTTCCGCAGCACTAAGCCCTGATGAATCCAAATTTAAAAAGTTTAGAGTAAAAAGGGTTATTTTAAGTTTATCTTTGGGGAATATATACCCCTTCCCAATTCCTTCTTTTTGCTTTAATAAGTACATTTTAATAGTTTGATGAGCTCTTTCAACTATGCCTTGTCCCTGTGGATTGTATGGGATTCCTGTTATATGAGTAATGCCAAATGATGAGCAAAATTGTTTAAAAGAGGTTGAAGTTTAACCAGGGGCATTATCTGTTTTTAACTGTTTTGGAACGCCCACAGTGGCAAAATTTTGTAAGCAATGAGCTATAACATCTTTAGTTTTTTCTCCGGCATGAAGGGAGCCCATCAAAAATCCAGAAGAAGTATCAACTGTAACATGCAAATATTTCAATTTTTCAAATTCTGGCAAGTGTGTGACGTTCATCTGCCAAATATGGTTAGGTATCAGTCCTCTAGGATTGACTCCAAGATTAACTTGTGGTAAAAAGGTCACACAATTTTGACATTGTTTTATTATTTGTCTAGCTTGTTTCTTAGTTATTTTAAAATGCTTTTGTAAAGTATTAGCATTGACATGGAACTTTTTATGAAAATTTGTAGCTTCTTCTCTTGTAGAGAAAATATGTATGTCATGTGTAGTTTTATCTGCTAAATCATTGCCCAAACTAAGGGCTCCAGGCAATCCTGTATGTGCCCTGATATGTCCTATAAAGAATGGATCTTTTCTGTCCCAGATTAGACTTTGTATAGTGGAAAGCAAAGAAAAAAACAGTAGAGGAAGGGGAAATCCTACCAGCATCTTCAAGGGATACTGTAGCATTAACTATATACTGACTATCGGAAAATAAATTAAATACAGAATCTTTAAACATCACAAAAGCTTGTAATACTGCATTAAGCTCTACCTTTTGAGCTGATTGTTTGGGTACTAAAAATGTAAAAGTTTGATCAGGTGTAACTATTGCTGCTGTACCATTATTTGATCCATCAGTGAATATATTTGGAGCATTCCCGATAGGTGTTTTTCTTGTCATTTTTGGAAAAATTACAGAATGCGATGACCAAAAAGACAATAAAGGATTAGATGGTAAGTGGTTATCAAATGAAACATTAGATTTGCACATGATTATTGCCCAAATATTTAACTCATTAGCTAACTCATCAATTTGATTCATAGTATATGGAGTAATAATTTTATTGGGAGAAATTCCAAACACTCCCTTTGCTGCTCTTATTCCTTTGAGTATTAATTGTCCTACAGCCTCAGGATACCTAGTAAGAATAGTGTTAGGAGAATAAGGTAAATGTATCCATAATAATGGACCTTCTTGCCAAAATACTCCTGTAGGAATATTTTTTGTTGGTAGTACAATAAATAATAAAGGCAACCTTATATCAATTCTATCCAAATGCATATTTTCCATATATGTTTTAATGATTTTTAATGCCTTTCTTGCTTCAGGCGTTAACATTCGGGGTGAATTTGGATCTGATGGACCTTTTAGGATATCAAATAAAGGTCCCAACTCTTCTGTTGGTATACCTAGATAAGGCCTTATCCAATTTATGTCTCCTAATAACTTTTGAAAGTCATTAAGTGATTTGAGTTGATCTACTCGTATTTGAATTTTTGGTGGACGGACCATGGTTGAGGATAATAGAACTCCTAAATAATTAATTGGAAAATTTAATTGTACTTTATCTATTGCTATCTCTAGATTATAATTTTTTAATAAGTTTGTAAGTGTGGCATAACATTCTAGCAATGTGTTTTTAGCTTTCTGTGCTAATAATACATCATCCATATAGTGAAATATTTGTGGTTCAGGATTTTGATTTCTAAGTGGCTGGATTGCTTTGTTAACATAAATTTGACACATAGTTGGGCTGTTAGCTATCCCTTGAGGGAGTACTTTCCATTCATATCTCTGATCAGGACCTTCATGATTCAGTGCAGGGATAGTAAATGCAAAACTTGGACTATCCTTAGGATGATTTGGAATTGAAAAAAAAAAACAATCTTTAATATCTATAACTAAAACATACCAAGTTTTTGGCAAAACAGACAATTGAGGAATCCCCGATTGAGCAGGTCCCATAATAACCATCTCATTATTAATGGCTCTTAAATCTTGCAATAATCTCCATTTACCAGATTTCTTTTTGATGACAAAAATGGGAGTATTATGGGGAGATACAGAAGGTTGTATATGTCCTTCTGATAATTGTTGTTTGACCAGATCATGGGCTGCTTGTATCTTTTCTTTAGTCAGGGGCCACTGAGGAACCCATACTGGTCTTTCTGATTTCCAAGTAATTTTTATTGTCTCAGTGGCCCTTTCTGAAAATCCAACCCATGTCTTTCTGTTCCTTGATCTATTTGTATTGGTGCTGCTATACCTTGTTCTGGTTTTTCTAATCTTTTTCCTTTCCTAAAACCTTGTCTAGTCATAATAGTGGGTGCATTTTGGTTGATGTTATGTGTTAATGTCAAACCTAATTGATCTAGGACATCTCATCCCCATAAATTTATAGGAAGATGATCCAATACATATGGCTGTATAGTTCCTTCACATCCTTCAGGATCCTTCCAATGTAATACCATTGCACTTCTATGGGGATTAGTTGCCACTCCTAGGCCTCGAAGCGTTTGAGTGGCTTGTTGTAATGGCCAATGTTTTGGCCATTCTTGACAAGAGATGATGCTAAGGTCTGCACCTGTATCCAGTAGCCCATTAAATTCATGTCCTTGAATATTTAGTTTTAGCATGGGGCGAGAATCTAAATTTAAAGACAGCATAGCCCAATCTACACCTGTGGAGCCTAATCCCTTGGAACCTCTTTCTACAGCATGACTGGAAAATTTATCATGTAGGCTTGGTATTATTAGTAACTGTGCTATTCTATCTCCTGGTGAAATTACAAGTATACCGTTTGGAGAACTGGCTATAATTTTTATTTCACCTTCATAATTGGGATCAATTACCCCAGGACTTATCATAAGTCCTTTTAGAGTAGAAGAGCTGAGTCCCAATAATAAGCCTACTGTTCCTTTGGGAAGAGGTCCTTTTACTCCTGTGGGAATGATTTGAACTCCCATCTCTGGAGTTAGTAGTGCTCTGGTGGAGGCACAGATGTCCAACCCTGCACTCCCTCTGGTTTGTCTGATGAGGGATCTGATGGACAATGTGTCCTGGGCACTACCCTGATGGGGTTGCTGGGTTCCTCCAGTTCTCCGTATATTTGTGGTTTTGGGCCCCGGAGCATTGGGCCCCCTTGTCCATTTTTTGGCAATGGAGCCCGATGCCTTTCTCCACGATATCATGGATAAACACTTGGTTCTTGTTCGTTTTTTGATAATGGAGTACCCTCTATGGTGGTTTGAGAATGGCATTCATTAGCCCAATGTCTCCCTCTACGGCATCGTGGGCAAATCCCCGGTATTCTACTCCTTTGATACCTAGTTTTGTTAAACCCTTCTCCTATGGGGCAATTCCTTTTAAAATGTCTTGTTTCCAGATGTCTCCTACTAAGACATCTAGTTTTGTTGCAATAAATATACATGATGTGGAGCTATTGCCTACAAGAAAAAACAATAAGTTTGCAAAAGGGTTTATAAATTCAAATGGTGGACAAAAAGACCACAGAAGTGATACAGGATGTAATGTTTATAAAGAAGGAGGAGATAAGATAGATATAAAAATTATAGGAAGAGTGAAAGGGGGAATAGAGGTTGGCTGTTAGCAAGAGAAAAGAAGGAAAGCGAATCAAGGAAAACAAATAAGTAAATATACATATATATATAATATACACACACACTGTTTTTTTTTAAAAAATCAAAAATGGAAAGCAAAAAAGTAAAAATAAAAGAATCTAAAAAAACTGAAATTTACAAATTGGACATTTCAGACCTCAATAAACTGATGCATGAAAAATAATTTTTTTCAAAGTGGTAGAAATGTGAGAGAAAAAAGAAAAAGAAAAGAAAAAAGATCTTGATGAAAAATTGATCAATTTTTTCTGTTGGAGTTCAAAAGTTTCTCAGCTTCCCTTCTTCTCAGCAATTAGGTGAGCTTTTCTAGAGTATAATGCTTGCTTCACTTTCAGAGTGGGTGGGGTTGCTAGGGTGAGATGATTAATCTTATAGATAGATCTCCTGGAGGTAGGGTGTAGGTTAAGGTGTACTCCAGTCTGTTCACTGAATGTCAGTTGGTCTGGAGATTTTAAGTCTGTGCACCTCCAGGCTGCAGAGATTGCATGCTGGACAGCTGCATCCCAGGAATTTCCTTTGGGTTCCACGTATGTGGTGTAAGCGCCTGTTTTTAGCCCAATACATCACCTGCAGACCCCACAATTTCTGGTCTCCAATTCAGTCTCCAAATTCAATCTCTCCTACCCCGAAATTTTTGAATTCCCAGTCAAGTGTTTCTCTCCCTTCAGGTCCTCTAAGCAGCCAGATTAGAAGGGGGGAGGAGACAGGTGGGATTCCATGACCAGTACTCCCCTGTGTAAACCTCTCTTCATACTTGACTTTTCTCTTGGTCACTTTGGCACGCTCTTTTTTGTGCAACATGGGTTTGCCTGGCTTGTTTCTTCAAGCCAAACTCAGGTCTGCCAATAATCAGCTCCCTCATCTGCTGGACCCCATGCTACAGCTGCAAAATGGTTCCTTTTGCTGCCTTTTGCATTTCTCAGAGAGATGGTGGCTTCTTTCCTGTACAAAGATATTGTACAGCACATCTTAATGTTTAGTTAGGCAGTGACTCTGATCTCTAAACTCTCTGTACCCCTCCACACCTCACTTGTCCTAAGAATGGAGGTTCCTTTAATTCTCTTATTGCTTTACTGCATTCATGGAGGGACCATTCTGGCTCATGCCTCCAGTTACTGCCTTGGCTGTGGAGCTGAGGATTTATTCCTTATTTTATTATATTTGATCTCCTGAGTCCCTGATCTTTTTGAGTGTCAGTATTAAATTCTAGTAAATTCCCAAATAATTCTTGTTCATTCACCCACCTTGCTGAAAAGCTGCCTGTCTGCTTTTCCTGGTTTCATGCCACAGAGTTGCCAGGGAAGTGACCTCTCTATTCTGCCATCTTCCTTAGTATACATTGCTAATGTGTAATATTCTGTATTCAGAGGTAGACCACCTCTGAAGCAAAGGTTCTATGATGGCTTATCATTTTAGAATAGGATAAGAGCAAATAACCTTACAAATTCAAGATTTGGTAAATTTCTTTAACATGTGATTTGAAAAAGTTTTAATACCTTTATTTTATTTATTTATTTTTATGTGGTGCTGAGGATTGAACCCATCACTTCACATGTGCTAGGTGAGTGCTCTACCACTGAGCCATAACCCCAGCCTGATTATGAAATTTTTAAACAATTAAAGATTTTGCTTAATAGGAAAGCAAGAGTGAATTAGTTCACCCGTGAACTAGTAGTTTGAAGAATGCATTCCATTGGAAGAAAAAGAATTTTAAAAGTTAATAGGCATAGAATATAGATCCACAAGTACCAACATCAGTATAAATGGAATACTATAAAAAGAAACAATGAAATAAAGAGTAGGAAATAAAGTACAATAAAATTAGATAAATATTCATTCTTTTAATTAATAAGAGAGAGCCCACTATATTCCAGTTACTGTTCTAGGCTCAGGGAAACAATCAATAGAGTAAAAAATATCAGTCTCTGCATATATGGAACTTATATGCTATACTAAGCAGAATAAACAGATAAAACATGTTTTAGAGAATGATAAAGGATTAGGAGAAAAAATCAAGGAACAAGGAATTGAAATAGTGAGAGGTCACCTTTTAGATTTAGTGGCTAACCTTACTGACCCTGGTACATATATGTATATCAAAGTAATTTGAGTGTGTGAACAATGCTTTGATTTGATGTAAGTGAATCTCAGATAGAAATAATTATAAATACAAACCTTTTGAGCCAGGAGCTTTCCAGATACATTCAAGGAGATTCAAGGATGTTTAATTTGAAGAGGACTTGGGAAGAGTAGTAGGAAATTATGTCTGAAGAAAGGAAGGAGAGATTGTGTATTTTTATTGATCATAATAAGAACTTTGAGTTATCATGGAAAGCCATTGGAAGCTTTTGAGAAGAGGAGTGACAATATCTGACACACTTTAACAGAATCACTCTTTGTGCTATGTGGAATAAAGACTGCAGGAGAGCAAGGATGAAAGTAGGGTGGTCAATTAAAATTGATTCAGAAAAGAGATGATGGTTTGGATTGAGTTTGTGGCAGTGAAGTGGTAGAAATATACAGTTCTGGATTTGATGTTAATGTTAACAAATGTCTTTCTAGAACTGAAAGAAAATGTGGAGAATTAAGGATGAAACCAAAATTTCTGAGAAGAGTAATTGAAATTAGCTCAGATGCAGAAGATTTGAGATAGTAAAAGCTTTGTGTGAATAATGTTGGGAATTCACTTCACATGTATTAAACTTTGGTGATTATTAGTCATCCAAGTGAAGAGATGTAATAAATACTTGTATATTCAAGTCTAGAGTTTGGAGGAGAATCTTTGCTGGGGAAGAAAATGTTGTAGTCATCAGCTAGATGAGAATTGAAGCCTTGAGACTATCTGAGATCACTGAGGATGTAAGTGCCGCAGTCTGGCTGGGAACAATTCAGGAGCCACTTGTCAAAAGAAACTAACTTTATTTTTAGAACTACACACGCCAAACAAAACAGCTCCTCAGGAAAAACCCTCAGAGCCCAACTGCCACCACAGTCTTCCCACAAGCCACTCCCCCCCAACACCAGCCTCTCCACCTCCCACAATCATCCTGCTCCTGAGGCCAATTGGCTGGGTCATGTGGGCGGAGCCAAAAAAGTCCCCCAATGAGCAGCTCCGTGGCCTGAAAGGGCAGGGAAACAGCCCAATGAGCATCACCACAGAGGAGCCAATCAGGTAGATGTTGCTGGGGCCACTGTGAGCCAATCATCAGCTGGCAGTCTGAAAGTTTGCTGGGGCCCCTTCAGCTGTGGCTCTCAACATGTAAGTATACGTAGAAACAAAGAATGAGCTCTAGGGCAACAGATGTTTTAAAGCTGGAGATAAGAGAGACTAACAAAAGATATTAAGAAGAAATAGTAAGAAAGATAACTGGAAAACCAAGTTCAGGTACCCACCTGGAAATGAAGTGACAAAGTGTTTTAAGGAGGGAAGAAATAAATAGTCAGACAAATGGTCAAAGAAGAAGAAGACAGAGAAATGACCATTGTATATGTGATCATAAGCGACTACAAGAGGATCAGCTTCTGTGGACATATAGGTGTCAAAACACAATTGAGTTCAAGAGGGAATGGGAGAAATTAAATGGGAGCATAGATAATTTTTTCAATTTTGTTTTCTTTTTTTTTTCTTAATTAAATTATTTATTCTAACTTGTTACACATGATGGCATAATGCAATTCATTTCATATTACACATATACAGCACAATTTTTCAAGTCACTAATTGTACACAAAGTATTTTCACACAATTTGCGTCTTCATACATGTACTTAGGGTAATGATGTCCATCTCATTCCACTGTCATTTCCACCCCCATGCCCCTCCCTTCCCTTCCCTCTCCTCTACCCTATCTAAAGTTTCTCCATTTCTCCCATGTTTCCCTCACCTCCATCCCTATTATGAGTCAGCATCCTTATATCAAAGAAAACATTCAACCTTTGGTTTTTTGGGGTTGGCTAACTTCACTTAGCATTATATTCTCCAATTCCATCCATTTACCTCCAAATGCCATGATTTTATTCTCTTTTAATGCAGAATAATATTCCAATGTATATATATACCACATTTTCTTTATCCGTTCATCTACTGAAGGGCATCTAGGTTGGTTCCACAGTTTAGATATTGTTAATTGTGCTGCTATAAACATTGGTATGGCTGTGTCCCTGAGTATGCTGTTTTTAAGTCCATTGGGTATAAACCAAGGAGTGGGATAGCTGGCTTAAATGGTGCTTCCATTCCCAGTTTTCCAAGGAATCTCCATACCGCTTTCCAGATTAGTTGCACCAATTTGCAGTCCCAACTGCAATGTTTTCTATAAAGAAAAAAGAGAATGTGGTAGCTGGAAAGGGAATAGATTAGAAATATTTTTGTACATAATGAGAAAAGTGATGGTTTGTAGACTCATTGGATATATTCAGTAAAGAAAGAAAATTTAAGGATTAAAATGGGGATGATATCTGGAATAATACCCTTGAATGGTGAAGAGCAAATAGCATCTTGTTCACAAGGTATAAGCCTTGGCTAGGATTATGGGAAGCCTTTCATAGAAATGGAAGGTATTCAGGCAGGTAGGTCAATGTGATGGTGGATATGTATGGGAGTTCTCATCTGGTTATTTAGTTTTCTCAATAGAAATAAGAAATGAGGTCATTATCTCATCTTGAACTTGGGAGAAGAAATGGGAGCTAGAGGTTTAAAGAAACAGGAGCAAGTATACAATACTTGGCTAGACATAAGTATGGAAGAGTGAATGCACTAAGAAAACATGGCACAAAAGCTAGCCAACATTAAGAGTTTATTTGAGACTAATGGTCGTGAACTAAATGTGATTATTCAATAGGGCTATATGTTCCCTATAGCCATGTTCACCTGCAAGGGTGCAAGTGTAAGTAACTGGAGAACTGATAAAAATGAAATAAGATACAGAAGTAAGGTATAAGCAAAGAAGAGGGGAAAGGTATATGCACAAAATTCTTTATATGAATCTGGAGTTTACATAGCATCTCAAAGGAAGGGAGGATATTGAGGGAGGAGGACCAGTGAAAAGGTTTAGGATCAAGGATTATATGTCTTAGTTCAGTGGATGAAATTGGTGTCAAGGTATCAGGGTACATTAGCTGGAAAAATAAGTGGAGAATAAAAATTGGCATGTTTGAAATCAAAATGATGGAGTCATTGCAGTTATTGTAACAGTAATGTCAAAGATATGATGACTGTGGGATTAAATAATTGAGGTAGGATAGAGGAAGTCCAGGAATAGAAAGACCTGTTGACTGGAAAGATCTAGTGAATATTCAAGTCTCCAAGAGTTGTAATAAAAAATGTATGAGAAAATGGTAGTCAGAAAGGTGCTAAAGAAATAGGGGTGGGGTGGATTAGGAGTGTTCAGACAAGGAAAACAAAAGTAGGTGTTTTATGGGGAGAAATGTGATCTCAGAGTCTAGAAATGGCAACAAGGAATAAAGAGCACAGTTGCATCAGGAAATGAGTGCTATGGGAAACAAATCTCCTACTACTTGCCCTGTTTTGTTTTTTTTCTTCTCAATACATGTGTTTTAATTGATTTTCTGGTTTTGGCCATTCCATAACCTGCATGCAAAGGACACTAAAATTACTCATAAATTGAGAATGGGTTTCCAGAAATTTCACGTGATGATTGCATCATACAAGGCAGATTCGTACATACAGTAATATGATTGATTGGGGAGCTCCTAGGTAATTGATGAGGTAGCTTGGGGGCTTCGTGGGAAAAACAGGTTTCTGCTTTTCTCATAGATAGTTGCTTTCAGTAAACTGATTGGCTAGTTTAGTGTCTGGTGAGAAATCTTGCCTTCGTGTGAACAAAAGAAGGTTTTTTTGTTTTGTTTTGGTTTGGTTTTTATTTTATTTTATTTTTTTTTTTGCATTATAAGTGAATTTGACTATGACCACTTGGATTAGCAACTGAATTTTTCTGACTATTTTCACTGAAATTCTTCCCATTCTTGTATAAAATGTAGTTGCTAAAACCTCAGTCTTGTCTACAGCTAAAGCTGTAGGATTTTTTGTAGGACATGTTTTCCTGTTTTTAAATATTGTTCTCCTACTTAGTCACAGGATTTTTTTCTTTCTTTTTTTGTGGATGGTGGAACTTTGTGGTAGTGCTTCATGGTTGTGGGGTTTTTGTTGCTTCATTTATTGAATATTTTAATGTATTCTTCCCTTACTATTTTTTAAAATTTATTTTTAGTTTTTATTTGTTTCTTTTAGATACAAATGACAGTAGAGTGTATTTTGATATATTGTACATACATATAGTATAACTTATTCCCTTACTCTTTTAATTATCATTCATGAAATGGCAAAAAAAGAAAATTGAGGGTAAAATGAAAATAATTAATTATCCAATCTGTACAGACCATATGCCATTTATTTTTGCCTCTGTTATCTCTTCAAAGAACATTTCTGAACCTTCAAATAGGCTTCCCTAGGTAAAGACCTTCTCTGTATAGTTTACATAGTTGCATAGGAATTACTTTATCTAGGCAAGTTAGAATACAGACCATAATTGCTGGAACAATGAGTTCTGTGTTTCAAGAGACATTTGGAACCTCTAGAAGAAGTAAAAACCACAGTGTTTGATATACACATCTAGCTGATTCAGACTATTTTTCTAAATAGCCCACAGCACAGATTGAGAAAGAAGCAAAATTTAACCTAGCAGTATCCTCTAATGATAGCATGACAGGTTTTATACAAAAGAAGAGTCATGTTGTTAAAAACTATACTTTGAGACAAAACAATAGGAGATATAATTGCCTGACTATAACTAAGCTTTTGATGTTTCTTTTGTGCCAGCCTCTCTTTAATGTACACTGGTCTGAAAGAGAGAGAGAGAGAGAGAGAGAGAGAGAGAGAGAGAGAGAGAGAGAGAGAGAGAGAGAGAGAAAGAAAGAAAATATATGAATAGGGCCTCTATAGTTCCTACATGATTCTCTTCATCCCCCCTTCTCAAAACAAAAGGAAGTAGGGTATCTTAGAGGTCCACAGAAAAGGCTCAATCAATATGCTGATTAGAGTCTTATGCATTAATTCTCCCAATAAAATTGCTTTTAACCAAGTGAACTTATGAAACCTCAACCCCACTTCTACTTCACTGCTTCATTAACAACTTTTTCACATGTTACTATGAAGTTGACAGCTGCAACATCCAAAAACATCTCTCTGATTTTTCTCCAATTTACATTTTTCTGAGAATCTTCTAGACCTCAAGGTTGTCTTCCTCTTTTATCCATTTTTCACTTTGAAAATTATTAAAATATCCGTCTTTAGGCCTCAAATACCTGTGAATTTAGTAAAGAATTCCCCAAATATAGGTAGATGGGCTAGACCTATCCAAAAAATAGTTTGTAGCAATAAAACACTCATGATTATATTCTTTTCCAAAGGCATGAATGTAAATAAATATATACATTTCTCATAAAATTGTTTGTTGAAAAATCCTTAGTTTCAATTCTTTTTTTTTAAGAGTGAGAGAGGAGAGAGAGGGTGAGAGAATTTTAATATTTATTTTTTAGTTATCGGCGGACACAACATCTCTGTTTGTATGTGGTGCTGAGGATCGAACCCGGGCTGCACGCATGCCAGGCGAGCGCGCTACCACTTGAGCCACATCCCCAGCCCTCAATTCTTTTTTTTAATCTTTATTTTTATTTATTTATTTTTATGTGGTGCTGAGGATCAAACCCAGGGCCTCACATCTTCGAGGCAAGTGCTCTACCACTGAGGTATAGCCTCAGTCCCCTTACTTTTAATTCTAAAGTCCTTTAATTTAACCATTTGACAAAGTAATATGTTAGACTGATACTATTGATTTTTATGATGTTAAGTGGGTAATTTCTAAGTTATCTGGTATTTACAAGAAGGATTCATTCATTTCCATTTAGGCTCTACTGACTGATAGTAGACATGATAAAATCTTAATGAATTTTAATATCTATCTCTTAAGACAAGTATGGAGACACCAGTCATCTGCAGATATGTGACTGTTATGTCTCTTCTGAATTAGACATTTTTAGTGTCTACTCATGAGAATTAGGATGCTAAGCAGTTTATAGTCATGGTCTTGCATATGATTATATTACTTTTAGCTATTAGTTTTGTACTCTTATTTTATAGAAGAGGCAACTGAGGCTCAGAAAAATCAAACATGTTATGGTGAGTCACAGGGCAAGTAATCCAAAAAACCCAAATAGAGAATAAGACCTAAAACTGTTTTGAGAAGAGAGAAGATGCCTCATCAGAAGGTCATGCTTCTGGTGACACACATCTAAAACAAAGAAGGGAAATTTACTGAATGTAGACTGTGTGAAGTGGAAATTACTGAATTAAATAGGGCTGCAGATAAAATAACAGACACCCAGTTAAATTTGAATTTCAGACACAATGAGAAACTTTTTTAGTGTAAGTATGGCCTGTACAATATTTAGGGTATACTTATAAGAAATCATCCCTTGTGTATAAGATATGAAAATTTAGCAACTGACCCCAAAATCCTTCAGTTATACAGGGAATCCTCTCTCTCTCTCTCTCTCTCTCTCTCTCTCTCTCTCTCTCTCTCTCTCTTAATCTCTCTCTCTCTCTCTTAATCTCTGTGGTACCAGAGATTGAATCCAGGGCCTTGCATACACTGGGCAGCTAGGCAAGTGCTCTTCACTAAGCTACACCTCCAGCTCAATCCTGTATTTTTATTTATTATATCTGGCATGCCTATGAATAAGGCAGTTATAGTTAGAGCATTTGATTTTACAGTGCCATTTAGTCATGTTTTCCTTGAACCATTTAGAAAAACAGCCTAGAAATAATACATAGTGATTAGATAATGGTATCTATGTTCTACATTTAAGAAAGGAAATGGTTTGCTTTGGGATAAGGGGCAATGAATTTAACAATATCCTGAACTTTTCTGTCTTGCAAAATCATTTGACAGTTTGTACACACAGTTTCTGAACTTGGTTTTTTATGTATTATGGCACAATAACACTCATTGTACCTGAACTTTTAGAGTAAAGTTCACTGGTGGAACTCAACTATATGGAAGAAAAAAAAAATACTTTTTTTAAGGGACATAGTTTTTTCACTTCATGATTATACAGTGTAGTACAGAAAGTATTGACCTTGAGTTAGAAAATCTGAATTCGGCCTTCAGCTTTGTCATATATTAGGAAAGTCATCTTTGCTAATGGAGTATTTCTTCCACATTGGAATCTTGGTACCTTTACTTCTTTTAATGTGAATACAACTTTTACTAAGTTTCAAGGGGCATTCCACCCTCAGTGTGTTACAAACATTAAGCTGTAGAAAAGTATATATTACTAATAAACTTTCCTTTATCTATCTTTTTTTCTACTGTATTTGAAAGAGCCCCCACGGTACAGTTTCTCAATTTCTGCCATTACATGTCAGTCAGGTCCTCCAGGTTCTTTGATGTATAATCCATCTATTCTCTGAGTTGAATAAGCACTTCCTAGAAGGATCAGGCTGAGCTCTAAATGTCATTATTGTTATAAAGGCCAAGAGCAGTGGCAGGAGCAGGTGTGGAAGAGGGACAACATTGTCTTCTAGAACACTTACCCTCATTTGAATTTTGTGTATAGTCTTCAAACAAGAGGCTTTCTGTCTTCTAACTAGGGAGAGTAGGGACATTTTTCAGATCCAGAGGGTTTAGGGGAATTTTGGGGGTTCAACCTGCTTAAGTGAATCTTCAGAGGTATTCTAATTTGAAGTTCTAGGACCCCACTCCTTCTCTATCTGAGCCCTTCCTTTGGCAGAAATTTAAAAAGCCTCTGATGTTCAGTCTCATGTAATGAATTTCTATGTCAGTCTGCACTCAAGCTATAGGAGATGAATGTCTTTTCAAAATGCTTCCAAGGAGACCTTCTGTGATCCTCATATATTGGTTTACTTTGGTAATTAAGCAATTTGAGCCTGTCCTTTTCTTCCTGTAGAGCATCACTGGTGCTTAGCAACAGCCACCCAAAAACCACAGCCTGGATATCCACTAAGATTCCTGTAGTTTGCAAACACCAGAGACATTTTAAAAGCTAATTTATCCCTATAGTTCAGGGACTGTCAAAACTTCATCTACCACTTCTAATGGTGTACTACTGGCCATTCAGCCAATGAGACTCTTCTACAATCCCTCATGGTACCAACTATATTAGTTCATAGTTCATAGAACCAAGGCAGTTATGGTTTAGATATGTGTTATCCCCCAAAAGTTTATGTGTGAGGCAATGCAAGACTGTTTGGAGGTGAAATTATTGGGTTATGAGAGTTGTAACCTACTCAGTGTATTAATCCATAGACATGGATTGACTGGGCTGTAACTGTAGGCAGGTAGGGTGTGACTGGAGGAAGTATGTCACTGGGGACATAACTTTGTGTTTTATATTTTATCCCTTGTAACTCTGTCTCTGCTTCTTGATTTCCATGTCCTGAGATGCTTCCTTCTACCATGCCCTTCTGCCATAATATTCTGACTTACCTCAAACACAAAGCAATGGAGTCCACCAGCCATGAACTGAACCCCTGAAACTGTAAACCAAAATAAACTTTTTCTCCTCTAAGTTGTTCTTGTCAGATCTTTTGGTTGCAGCAATGGAAAGCTGGCTGAAACAAAGGCTGACATGGTCTTTTGAAGACATTGATTTATTGAGGGAGCATCTTGAGACCAATCCTTTAAGAGAGTGAGGGAAGCAGGTTAGGGCAGAGGAAGACCAAGGCAAAGATGTGGTTTTTCACTAAAATCTGGCCTTTTTAAATGGGAGGCTCTGGAACATGAATGACACCACAGAGAAACCCCACCTGGCATTTTATACCCCTGTATTAGTCATTGATGACTGCAGGGCAAAGGTGTAAATTCCCAGGTATTTTCAGGAAAGGTAAATCCTGGCAGCTAAGGTCAACTCTCAGGAGTATGGAAATGTTAATATCCAAAACTCACAGAACCTAGGGGAATAGTTGAACCACTCTAAAAAAGGAAACTAAACAGATCATCAGTAACTTCTACTTTATAGGATTGGGGCCAAATTTGAGCAGAAGCTTGAAAAAAACTATGCAGATATCTGAGGAAAGAACATTCCATGCAAACTACATGGCAAATGCAAGGGCCCTGAGGTGACAATTTCTAGTAACAAGGAGGTCTATTCTGTGGGAGTGCTGTGAGTGCAGGGGAGATTAGTAGATTAAGTCAGAGAGAGAGAGAGAGAGAGAGAGAGAGAGAGAGAGAGAGAGAGAGAGAGAGAGAGAGAGAGAAAGAGCCATACTGTGAATAGTTGATCAGGCCATGGAACGAACCTTTTTTTTTTTTTCCTCAATGAGATGGGAAGGCATTGGAGGATTCCAAGTAGGCAAGAGACATTATCTAACTTAACATTTGATAAGGCTCAATCTGATTGCTGCACTCAGAATAGATTGTAAGGTAAAGACAGAAGCAGAGAAACAATTTAGGAAGTTTTAGAAATAGTCTAGGCAACAGATTTTTGTGGTTTGGATTAATGTTGTAATGGTAGAGGTGGTAAGGACTGGTGGGATTCTGGGTCTATCTTAAAGGTGGTCTTAAAAATATTTGCTGATAGATTTGATGCATTGTATGATAGAGAAAAGTAAGGAATTTTTGAATCTGAGTATGGGGAAGAATAAATGAGAACTGAACTGTGGGAGTGACATTTTTATTTGGAGAATAGAAATAAAAAAATTTTGCTTTAGCTGTTCATTTTCACCTATAGTCATAAACACTGTATTGGGTACTTTGAAAATGTGCTCAGAGCATAGATCTCATGTTGAAAACTATTTCCATTGCAATTAATTTTTACTTAATTTTAATTTTTTTGGTTTTGGTTATGTTAATTTGTAGAGGCAACTTAGAGTCATTTGGAAATTTAGAATAAACAGTTGTATATATAAGTCTAGAGTTTAGAATTTATTTAGAAAATCCCCTGTTATTTAACATTTAAATTATTTCCATTATTTGTTGTTCTTATAGACAAGATGACTACAACTATCTTTTAGTATATAGTGTTGTACATGCACCTAGTATTTCAATCTAGTTTACATTTCTCTGGTTACTGAAAGATTAAGAATCTTTACCCATTTGTCTCTTTCTTTCCTTTCTTTTTTCTTTTTCTCTCTTTTTTTTTTTGTTGTTGTTAAATTGCTTGACCATTTTATTAGTTTGCTAGGGCTGCCATAACAAGTACCAAAAGACTAGCTGGCTTAAAAACCACACGTTATTTTTTTCTCACAGTTCTGGAGACCAGAAATCTAAAATCAAGGTGCTGGCAGGGTTGATTTTTTTCCTGAGGCCTTTGTCTTTAGCTTGAGACTTTACAGGGTTTTTTTCCCTTTCTGCATGACTGTATCCCAATCTCTTTTAATAAGAATACAATTTATACTTGATTAAGACCCATCATATGGACTTAATTTACCTTAATTACTTCCTAAAAGCCCTATATTCAAATATAGTCACATTACTTCAACATATGAATTTTGGTTTGGACACATTTTCTTCTTAAATATTTCATTTGTATTTTTCCTAGTGTTTAAATTGTCTATTGACTTTGCTTAAGGAGCTTTTTGTCATATGAAAGTTTAAATTTAGCTCAATTCATCTGAACTCAAATGTGTGACAAAGTTCTCATTTGACTGTTTTCCTGTATAGCCCATTATCTTCCAGCTATTATGGTAAATTTATAATTTCTACCTTAATTTTTGATTTTTATAGTGCATCAAAATCTGAGTCATTGCCATGTTTTAACTATTGTAACTTTTTAGAATGTTTTAATATTTGGTTACACTTACTGTACTCTCATACGGCCTTTAAATTTTTAGACTTTTCTGTTTTATTTGTTCATTTTTCCCATAATGATCATTAGAATCATTCTGTTAAGTTTTTATAACAAAATCCATTGAAATTTCTATTGTATAATATTCCATATTTCATGTCACAGTCCTTCCTAGAAAGCTTATGGTTTCAGTTGCTTCGGAAATGCCACTTTTTCCTACTTTTTTTTTTTTCCTTAAGGATTACTTCTTATATAAAAAATACATTTGTTTTTGTACATTTTTATATTTACCCCCTTATATACCATTTAATTGAAATCATGTTATTTCTAATGATTTATAAAATCATGCTCTTAAATTTTTAGACATATGGCAATCTACAAATATTGATAATGATATATCCTTATATTCTCATAGTTATCCTTCATATTTCTATTTCATATATTATTGGATTAGCCAGAATAGTCATACAAGTATTTATTTCTAATAGTGGTATCAATCATCCATATCTTTAACATTTTTTCCCATTAATACAATTTCTGCATCTTCTACCTACACCTGAAACTGGCTCTATTGAAATAATATGTCCTGATACATGAAATTTATGTTTGTTTGCCTGTGTTTCATCATGTAATGCCTTTATGTCTTTCTTCTGTGAAATGTTACAGATAAGTGACATGAGTGATATTTTTTGTTTTGGGTACTGGATATTAAATCCAGGAGCATTCTACCACTAAGCTCTATCCCTGCTCCCTTTTTTATTCTTTTGAGACAGGGTTTTGCTAAAGTGCTGAGGCTGATTTTGATCTTGCAATCCTCTTGTCTCAGCCTCCACAGTTACTGGAATTACAGGCATGTTCCACTACCTGACCTGAGTGACACTTTCTCTCCCATGCTTTTCAAATGTCTTCCATTGATATTTTTAATAGTGTAACTCATTATCTTATTAAAATGTTTAATTCAAATTAAAAGATATTATCAAGTACCTATAATATGCAAAGCTGTGTGCCAGGAGCTGAGAATATAGACAAATTATTTTTGACCTTAACCTCCATGTATTTTTTTTTGTGAGAGATGGACATACAAACCAATAAACAATAAATTGTGCTATGCTCCACAAAAAAATGCTGTAGTCAGTTCTACCTTGGTTTGTGGAAGATTTTTTTTTTCTTTTCTTTTCCTCTTTTTTTGAGAGAATATGGAGGAAATAACATTTCAGATAACACCTAAGATGAATCTTGAAAGTTGAGTGGGTGTTTGGCAGGCAAGCAAGAAAGAAAAGGCCCTTGCAGGCAGAAAGAACAACCTGAACATTTCTGTAGGTGTAAAATGTTCTAGTATCTGTGGGGTTTAATAGTAATTCAATATTGCTGGTCTCAATTGTTGAGGTATCAAAGAACTAGAACATTCAAATAAAAATAAAATATTATGTTTGTATTATTTGCTGCTGTTGATTATTTTTTATTCTCCTCTCCTCCCAGGTTTTTGTGTAGATCATTAAGAATTGACTAAAGTGAGGGTAAAGTAAGATAAATGAAGGAACTTAGGAAAAGAGTGCTATATAAATGAAAGGAATTATTGATTAACTATTAAATTTTATTACCTTGCTTCATATAGTGGTGAAGACTGTTAGTGTTCCTCCAATAGTCATTCTCCCTTTCATGTGTAGGAATGGAATTTTGGTTGGGCATATGGCCACACTAGCAAACACTGCATTTCTCAGGGTTCCTTTCAGGTATTTAAGGCTAGGCTGGTGACTAAACTTTGGCCAATAGAATGTGAAGAGAAGTGATGGACCCAACCACTGGCCCATTCATTTAAAGAGAAATTTTCTTCCTTGTATCTTTGCTTCCCTTCCTCAGATTGGAATATAAACAGAATGGCAAGAGCTATACAGAATTCTTGGACAAGGAAATGGTGGTTGGGTATGTATAACATTAGACCAGTATGTTAGAAGGAACAAGTATTCCTGTTGGTTTTGAAGTTGCCTACCCAGATTTTGATTTTAAAGAAAAATAAACTTCTCTTTAACTTAAAACAAATATTATTTGGGATTTCTTAGTGACACCAACCAAACCGGCATTAACATAACAGAGGGACTATACTTATAAAAGAACTGGAAAAATTTTTTAGTAATTGTGAATTTGTCATCTTTTGAGCCAATTGATCAAAATTAAAACACTTCAATGGTAATCATAGTTAATGTTGATGAAACAGAACTCTGCTATATTATCCCTCTACATTTTCTATGAGGATAATACTTAAAGCAAATTTTTCCTTCCATAGTTTACCTCAAAATACACAGGAAAAAAAATTTTTGGTATGTTGACAGAATTAAACATTTAAAAGAACTATAATTCACACTGGGAAAAATTTTCCCATGTGGCACACACAATAATTCATATAATTAAAATATGTATTAATAAAGCTTTTTCTGGCCTATTTTTCTTGATAATTTTTTAAAAATCAACTTAACTAATCCAGCGGCACAGGGCCATTCTTTGCTCTCAGAGGGAAGTCTACTTACCCACAAAGAGCTAAGTGACTTTCTGCCTGATAATGTTGCCCAGAATGATCAGTAGGAGAAAACTGAAGTTGGTAATTTAGCAGATGGCTTGAAAATATCTTTTCTTTTGACAATGAAAGCAAAACAAGCTGAAAATATACTTAATGGAAAACTTGACATGTAAAGGTAGTACAGCTGGGGCACTATGATCAGATGAATTGATAATTAAAGCATGATATCTATTATTTCTATGGTATACACAATAATAAATGGCTGCTGATATTAATTAGTAATTGAATTGAAGTTAAGGGCTTTAATCAGTCTTGAAAGCTGCTTATTGTAAGCATACCACAATGAAATCCACATATCAAAATGGAGAAAATTCTTTAATTCAATTAGCAGGTTTGGAAAACATCATATTTAATTTCTGGGAAGCATCCTAGGGAGATACTGATTAGTTAGAATGAAAGTATGATAAAAGGTATAGTGAAAAAGGAATGTTTCTTAAAATGTCAGCTCAAAGGATATTTATATATTTGATATGGGATTTGGAGTGAGTGATTTTTTTTAGAAATGATGTCATTTAGGTCTTTTATGTCTAATTGGTGATTTATAATACCTATTGCATCCAATTGAATCAAGTTAGATTTCTTTGAGACTTTGGTGCTTTAAATAAATCATTGGACATATAGAGAGGTGGTGTTAGGCAGTGCAGAAAACACCAAAATGGTAATCAAGACACCTGGGGGTCCCATACTAGCTCTGCTATTGACTAAGTGTTGGCAAAGCTCTCTTCTAGCTCTGAAATTCTGTGATTTCCAAAAGAAATTTAATCTTGCTAATTATGAAATTTTGTTATGTATGCCCCTGAATCTGAAATTTGGAAGGAAAGGGCTTTAGAAAATTTAATTTGCAACCCGTTATGATTCAGATCTTAAAACTCAGACCTCAACCTAATGAATGAAAGACGACTTTTTCTGATTAGGATTGATAAAGAGCCAATTATAGGTGTATCTGCCTGATTGGGATCATTCATAAATGCAAACCCAATTCTAGGAGTGCAAAGGTGGTTACATGTGCTTATTATTTGCACAAAGACTTGTATTTTATTAAAAAACAGCTTGCTTATAAGTGTTACAAATAGCATAAATGGATTTGCTTTTCTCGGAGATGTAAGAGTGAAATGATACTTATAAAACTGGAATGGTGAAAAAGCATTTGATTTAGCAGAAAGGAATTTTTATGTTTCAGGTTTAACAGGCTTTTGGTTTTTAGGAGAACTTCATTAAATGGATTGTAACCATATATTCTCAACTCACAGCCCACATAATAAGCTATTCTATAAAGTCACCTTTCTTTATACAGTTGCAAGGAATTACACAGAGTGGCCCTAATGTCATTACTGTTATCTATTTGTGGTCATTGAAGAATCTTTGTTATAAAGATTTCAATACACTAGTCCACAATAGAACACTAAATGAGAAAGATAGGAGGGAACAATGAATCATATTTTATTCATGTGAAATGATCTAATGATTTTCCTAAAATAAGATCTAAAAAACATTGGCTAAGAATTAGTTTTGATAGTACAGTAATAACTTAGTATATTCCTTCTAGACTCTTTTTGTATGATGATACTAACTTTATTTCATTAGTAGAGGAGAATACCCTGAAGGTTGCCCCAGTTCTTGGCAACATTCAAAATGGCGCCAATCAGCAGCAGATACTTCTGTCAATCTTTAGAGGCAATAATTTAATTAAAGTGAATCTCTCTCCTTAAATCTCTATTCGGTTCAGTATCAAATACTTGGTATTTGCCAAGATACTTTTTAACCAAGTTAGACAGATGGTTGTCTCTCTTTGAAAGACAAGGCAAAAAGTCAAAAGAAAAAAAAATGCCAAAATAGCATGCTTGTATTAGAAATAGGAATTTAGGGATTTCCTATATTTGACATTTATTATCTGGAGACTTAACATATACTTTCTAAAGAATAAGAATTTTATGTCCAAATTTATAAAATATAGACTCATTCTTTGTTAAACCCAAAGCTCAGAGAAGTATTTGCATAATATCAATGTGAAATATAAGCTGCTATAACTGTAACAGATCTTAATCAAGATGTATGGGTTCAGTCATGACCTTTGCAATAGAAATACTGAAGTTGGGGCTGGGGATGTGGCTCAAGCAGTAATGCACCTGCCTGGCATTCATGGGGCACTGGGTTCGATCCTCAGCACCACATTAAAAAAAATAAAGATGTTGTGTCCACCGGCAACTGAAAAATTAATATTAAAAAATTCTCTCTCTCTCTTCTCTCTCTTTCTCTCTATCTCTCTTTAAAAAAAGAGAAATACTGAAGTTCTAACCCCCAGTACCTATAACATTATATTATTTGGAAATAGGACCTATGCAGATGTATTCAAGTTAAAGTAAAATTGTACTAGGTTTTGGTATAAATCCAATGTCTGGTATCCTTAAAAGGAGAGAGTGACTTGAAGGTGGACATATGTGCAAAGAGGAAGTCCATGTGAAGATGGAGGAAAATCCTGAAATGATGTAACCATAAGCTATGGCATGCCAAGAATTACCACCAACAATTAGAAGCTAGAAGAGAGGCATGGGACAGATTGTCTCTCAGAGCTTCCAGAAGGGCTTAATCCTACTAACATCATGATTTTGACTTTGTGGCATCTGGAAATGTGAGAGAACAAATTTCTGTTGTTCTAAGCTACCTAATTTCAGGTATTTTGTTACAGAAGTTCTAGGAAATAATAAACAAGGTATTTTGGAAAAGAATATTAAGGGAGAGAGAGGAAGAGGAATGAGAGACTACAAAAATCAAACGCCTCCATAATTTAATTTGTGTAACAATCTTGAGGATGTGTAATGCCCATTTTATCACATTGTGGTTATAAAAGGAGATGGTTTATTTTATATTTTGTTTTACTTTATTTGGCAAGGTTCTTTGACCTATAAATACCTACTTTACATTAATTAAGAACTTTGGCAAATTAAGTTCTTAGTCATCTACCAAACATTTTATACTTCCAAGAATATGAAATCACTTTGAAGGTAGAGAGGTTATCAGATTGGTCAGAAGAACAGAAGATGTAAAATGGCATAAACACCTATCCATTTATTTGTCTGGTTTTGGATTTTTGCAATGTAGTCTGCTCTATAATTGGGATTAGGTCCTTAATGGTATTTCCCATTTCACTTTTAGTAATGTCAAGTAACCACTCCCCCCCCCAATTCACTAAATTTTGAATCTCTGATTGTAAATTCATAGTGAAATCTGTTCATAAATATTTATTGGGTGCCTATTGTGGTACAAATACATTTGGGTGCTAAGGATCTGAAATGTACAGAGTTCTCTCTTCAAGAAATTGTATTCCAATGGGGAACACAAAGATGCAAACAAATAATAACGTTTCTAGTACTGATGAGTAAAGGGAGGTAAGCAGGTAACCAGTATAGACTGGGTGGTTGGGGAACCTTTCTGGGGAAATGGCATTTGAATTGAGACTTTAAAGATGAGAAAAAGGCAATCATGCAAAGAGATGAGAGAAAAGTCCTTCAAGCAGAAGGACTTCATATCAAAGACCCTGAAATGAAATAGTTTGCTGACTAAGAACAGTCAGACTAGAGTATAATGAAGGAAGGAGTTAAGAGTAGAGAAAAAGAAAGAGGCTACATCGTGTAAGACCTTGTAATCCTTAATCCTTGGCAAGCAGTTTGGCTTTTAAGGTTCATGGGGAGACACTGGAAGGCTTTAAACTAGAAAGCATCATGGTTGGATTGATGTTTTCAAGAGATCCTTGTGAAGAAGACATTTTGTAGGTGGAAATGCCCTGAAGGTAGATGGAAAGGAGTAGAAAAAGGAAGACAAATTAGAGGAATATTACTGTAGTCCAAGTGAAAAATTATAGTAACTTGGACTAGGGTTTTTGAATCCAATGGAAATGGGTTCAAGATATTTTAACAGTATAAACTGTTTCAGAAATAGGCTTTTGGACATATGATAGGACTTATTGATGATGAAAACAGAAATTTGAAGGTAAGAGAAAAACCAAGGATGATTTCTGCCTGGTGGGCTTCAATGGCTTGGTGTCTACTCAAATGGAGAAGGATTGGCAGGAATGGATTTAGAAGTGAAATTATCTATCTTGGGGCTGGGATTGTGGCTCAGCGGTAGAGCACTCGCCGAGCATGTGCAGGACCCGGGTTCAATTCTCAGCACCACATAAAAGTAAAGGCATTGTGTTAGTGTCCATCTACAAAAAAAAAAAAAATATATATATATATATATATATATGTATATATATATATTCTCTCTCTCTCTCTCTCTTAAAAAAAAGAAGTGAAATTATATTATTTGGGCCCTGGTAAAGTTGAGAGGTCTGTTAGATGTTCCAAGTGGCAATATGGAATAATGAGTCAGATACAGTGTATGATTTCTGAAGTTCTGAGAAGATGTATTCAAGTTAAAGTAAAAGTGTACTAGATTTTGGTATAAATCCAATGCCTGGTATCCTTAAAAGGAAAGAGTGATTTGAAGGTGGAGCTATAGATTTGAACAGTATTTCAAATAGATGATATGTGTACAGATAGTATGTTAACTCATAGTACTATATGAGATAACTCAGAAAAAAAGCATCCAGAGGAAAAAGAATAAAGAAAGAGTTCTGAAACACCCCAACTTCTAAAATTGTATAGAAGCAAAAGAGCCTGCAAGAGAGACTGAGAAAGGGTACTAAGATAGAAGGAAAACCAGACAATATTGCAAGTAGAGCATTGTCATCTATACCAAGTGTTTCTGATGAGTAAATAAAATTAGATCAGAGATTGCACCATTGGCTTGGGTAAAATTTAAGTGTCTTTGGTTAAACCTTTTCAAAACAACAAATTTGAGTTACTATTTTGAAGAGTATTTCAATATAATAGTTTAAACAATAAAATGAAGATTAGGAAGTTGAGTTAGTGGATATAGATAAGTGTTTGGAGGATTGTTATCATTGAAGGAAAATAGAGAATGGAGGATTTTTGGTTTTGAGTGATAATGAGGTATATTTGAATAGCAGTTAGTTTGGTTCAGTACAAAGGAAGAAATTGATAAGTAGAGATAAGACAGAATTATAGAAGTAAAGTCTTTGTGAAGGTGAGATTCAAGGGACCTGTGAATGCACTGGTAGGAAACACACAAATGCTTTCATTTCTTCATAAAATGGGGATTAGGGATTAAAAATTAAGCTCATAGGGTTGTCATGAAAATTAAATAAATTGAAATGGGTCTGCTGATTGAAGTAATATTTTTTAAGAATACAGTGAGATGATTGAAGGGGTCAGTGGGGCAAAAGTTAAAAAATTTGAGGAGAGAGAAGATACAAAATGGTTATTTTTTTATCCCAATGAAATGCATTCTGTTATCAGTGAAAGGAGTCTAGGTCTAAAATCCCCATATCACTGAACTGTTATGAAGACAAATAAGATAATATCTAAAAATAGTTAAAATAAAAAGCAGTATGTGAATGGTATTATTATTTTGTTGTCACAACTAGTTAAAAATGTTCCTTCAACTATTGGGGTAGGGAAGGCTACAAGACATCATATAACATTTGATTTTTGTCCTTGAATCATAGGCTCATTTTTCAGTGTTTCATGCACAGTGACTATATTAGATGTCTTTCCTTATTTTTGTACATTGCATTTTAATAAGTTTGAGGCAAAAATTCTATAATTCAGCATGAATTTAGGTAGTGAAGGATTACAACTCTCAAAATATGGAATATACCTCTTAGCCTTTGGGGTTCTCTCATACTCCAAATGTGATTATTTAACAGGCTATGTTTATTTTAAAACAAGAGTTAGGTATTCATGTTTGTAGCAAATAAATGGCATGTAAAAATCCTGGCAATCTTACCATTTTGACAACATGAAATTTTCCCATCCAGCTGGTCATTAGGCCTTTCCAACTGTCAACGTCTCTTGCAATCTGCTTTAATAGTAGCATATAATTAGCTTTATACAGATCAGAGGCATTGGGGGGTAATATTCTAACGCAAATATCAAAATCCCAAGAAAGTTAACTCAAAGAGACATATGTCCCTACCATCCTTCATGGCAGTCTTTAGCTCTGAAGGCAGAAGCAGTTGATTTGTGTAAGGCACTTTGAATGATAATATGGAAATATTGTAATTAAATACCTACTGGAGTTCTGGAAAATAAATTCCGGAGAATGATATAAATAGCAATATGTCATTAATGTACATTGTTTGTCTTCACATCTGTAGCTTAGTAATCATTTCAAATAATTGTGCCAAATAATTGGAGAAAAATGATTTCTAATGCTTAGGTGAGGTTTTCGAGGTTTGGTTATATGAGAAAGTTTAAATCAACCATTTGATTTGTGAAGTAATACACTGTGTTATTGATCTAGGATTTGTCTTAATTTAATGTATCATACTGAATTATGTACACAGTCTCACACCTATACAGAGACACATACAGATTTTCTAGGACAAAAGTATGTCACTGATTTAGTAAAGAAGATTGTGATACTTAAATGGAATTTGAGGCATATTTCATCTTTTGAGTCAAGAAATTTCATTAGGGACTTCAAGATTTTAACACCTAATGTTTTCATTTTTTTTTTAACAAGAGTCTCTTTAGCCTTGGAAGTTCCACACCAACATAGCAAGAATTCTGACTTCATCAAATGTCATCAGACAGTACTCAGTAGGTAGGATAGTCAGCTGCTCCCCAGATTCTTATTACATGGAACTATTTATAGTTCAGTGAAAGAACTATTGTAAATAGTCACTGGAGAGGAGGTGTCTACAGAAAAGTTTCCAAAGAATTCCCAGAAAGAAAGGAGGATGTTACCTTAGGACTAGCAGGGTCTTGACATATCTAGTGTAAAAGAATTTCAGCATGTGTCAGTCAGAGACCTAGACAAGGTTTATTAAGGAAAGTAGATCACATTCAAGGGAGAATGTGGCCATCTTGAGAGAGACATATTTTGAGAGTTCCCAGCTCCTCTTTTAAAGGATACTTGAGGAGGGGTAGGTATGAGAAGGTATGTAGGAATGATATATCAGTCTGGTGATTTCAAGACAGTTTCTGGTGGTCTGGTAGTTCTCAGGATCTTTAGACTGACATGGTCTCCATTATGTGATCAATAGATAATTCTGGAAAGTCCCAGTAACTATAGGTTTCTCAAACTATCATATTTCTCTTTAATTAATGTATTCATAAGGGATTAATTAAAAGTGCATAGATTTACAGATTTTCCAGGAATTTCATGGTGACAGGCCTGGGAAAGAGACCAGCTTAGGGAACAATAAGCCTGGAAAAATATGTGGAGTATCTGAAATAAAATTTCATTTCCTTCTCCTTACTCTTTTTCATCTTTATACCCACTTCTAAGTTCTTCTAGTCTACCCTGGGGCTATATGAAAGTGTTTCCTAAGCAGAGGCCTAATGGCAAAACTGTGAATGAGACAAGGCAGTAGGCAGGATGTGAGTGTTCACTACTAGAGAAAAGAGAATCCCATCTATGTGCCATTTCTAAGAGTTTCACTTGCTTTCTAACAAATGAGAGCATTGCTAGTAATTAAATATCCCTGGTAAGTGAAAAAATGCAATGTACCATGCCTCAGATCTGTCCACAGGAGAATTGCCATTTGCCAGAGCAAGTCCAGAATACCAGTTGTATATTTCAGCTTATAACTTGGCCAGACCCATAATGCCAAATCACATGAGAGTAGTGAGTTTACCATCTCTTGAAGACTCTGGGGTTGGCATTATTATGGTTGCTAATGATAAATTGAGCAATAACCAGAATTCATTGACAGTAAGAAGGAAACTGCAGTCTGGAATTTACATGTGAATATCCTAAGTGAAAAATGTTCACTAATAAAGCTGAACTAAATGTCAGATGGGATTTCTTTATTCCTTTTGAGTTTTTCATAAGCCCATTGCCTATACCCCAGAGAGTTTACAAGAAATTCCTGACTTGAGTTTCACATTTCCCATCGATTTATTTGTGTCCCTTGATGATTATGCTCTTGTCATAAAATCATACTCATTTTCTGGCTGGGAATCTTTAAGTGTTTGTTTACAAAGTCATTTCTGTTGTTGTATATACCACCTATTCCAGCTCCTGTTAAGTATTGGAATGGACCAAGTGAGAACTTGAAAAATAAGCATTCTCATTAAGCTGTAACACCCTATAGGCAGCTTATTGGGTAACCAAGTGATCAGGTTTTAGGTACGTCAGGGCAGGGAAGGGCAGAGCAGGAATATTTATAGCCCTATTTGATGGTTACAAATTTGGAGACCTAGAAATGAAAAATGATTTATAATTGATCATACAACTCATTATATTCAAAGAACATTAGGAAAACACAGGTCTTATTTTGTAGCATTTTCCATAACTCTTTTCTGTTTTTGAATATCTGATGGTAACATAAGTATATTTCCAATTCTGAGTTCTTAGTCACAGTTTAGGAGTATATTCTATGGAGAAAATGACTCTCTCTAGCTTTTGTGATTTCCTTGCAACAAATAAACCCTAATATAAACTGCACAAATATGGTGCATTAGAATGGATGTTTATGTTACTATCCCAAATTCATATGTTAAAATCTTAATTACAAAGATGATAGTATTAGGAGACAGGGCCTTTCAGAGGTGATTTAGATCCTGAGAGCAGTGCCCTCATGAAGGGGATGTTGCCTTTGTAAAGGAAACCCTAAAGACATTCCTTGTCCATTTCTGCCATGTGAGGTTACAGTGAATAGATAGCTGTCTATAGAGGAAAGGGATCAAGGGGAGGCAAAGGGGAAGTGCTGGGGAATGAAATGAAGCAGATTGTTATGTGCATATATGACTATATCAAAGTGAATACCACTGTTATGTATAATTATAATGTACTAATAAAACATTAAAAAGAAGATGGATTGTCTAGGAAGCAGGGTTTGCCAGATATTGAATCTACTGATGCCTTCATCCTGGACTTGGTAGCCTTCTGAACTTTGAGAAATAAATTTCTGTTGTTTATAAGCCACCAAGTCTTGGTATTTTGGTATAGCAACTCAAGTGGACTAAAACATATTACAACACAGGAATGTATTAATGAGGGGTTTAAAATATTCTGTTTTTTAAAAAAGTGGGGTATTTTTAGTACGTCAGTGATCTGCCCATAACATGTGCTATACGGTGATGATTCAGCTGATATAGGTGTTAATCTGGTTGTCCCTAGTTTTCCCTAAGAAGTCCTACTAGTGCTACATAAAATGCTCACTGTTGCTTATTGTCTTTATAGTTTTATATACCTTGATCAAGTGATAAGCATATTCAGCTATTGAAAAAATTACCTACCTTCCAATCATGTAACACCTATCTTCTCTCAGAGATCAGGGTAATTTCACTACTTTACTTTTGTAAGACTATTAAAGAGTGGTTTAGCACTTGTCTTAATACACCTGGGTGTCCATACAAGAGCAGCAATTTTTTGTGAGCATGTGCAAGTTATTTAACCTCTCTTGATCTTTGTTTTGTTCTGTAAAATGGGAAACCATTAATACCTACCTCAGAACATTGAGGAGAAAAACAGCAATTTAATTAACGATAAAAAATATAGGAAAATGCTAAATGCATAGTAAGTAGTCAATATATGAATAGAAGTGGCTGTAGCTGTTATTGTTTTATTAGAGGATCTTTAGAAATCCCACAGGAGCAAACTGGGAAGGGGAAAGGACAAAGAATAAAGTATGAGTAATATATCTCATATGTGTATAGCAAAAGAAAATAATGGTTTATGAGCCAATTTCTTCAACTTTTCCAGATAATTCTATGAAGAATGTAAAGTAACTTTTCTTGTTCATCAACAGCTTCTCTCTTTTTGAATAATCAGGGTTATTCAATAAAAGCTGAAGCATGATTTTGCAAGCATTTTTGCTTTTTTTGTGAAATATATGCCACATTCTTAGGGGAATTTAATCAAAAGCTGATGATTCACATATTCCTAAAAAATCAAAACTGATTTTGGAGAAGCGTTTTGATATTCAAAAGCTTTTTATTCTTATTATAACCATAACTCCACCCTCTGGAAAAATAGGTTATTATATTTCTTAAGTAAATTGATTTAGCATCAAAGATTTGGTTTCAGACTGTGAATTTCTGAATTTTTCAGGGGTAATAGGTAGAGATAGTGATGTTTTGAATATTATAGAATGAACCATTCCCAACCATAAGAAATTATTCCAACAGACACAGAATTTTGAGAGCCAGGTGATTATATAAGAGAAACTGGATTGCCTGTCTCTTTATTCTCCTGAACACCCACAGAGTATTCAACAACACCCATCTGAAAAGTATTTTAACTAACATATTGGCATAGAATGTCACAGACAAACTAAGATACAAAATAATTATAAATGGACAAGAATGGTATATACATGCAAAAAATCATGAAAACTGGTGATTAGAGCAAGCATCCAGTACTTAGAACCACAAAGGAAGTTGAAGAAAAGGTCAAAATATGTATAATTATGATTTTTGTCATAGTACAGTAGCTTAAAATTGAGTTTTCAACTATAGAAATAATCTTTGCAGGGATATGGAGAAACATTTTATTTTTGATTTAACAGAACCTCAACCACCATTTAATGACTAAAAAGTAATGGAGCTACTACTGCATTTATTTCCTGGGCAATCAGATAGGTACTTTCTGGCACACAGTGAGAAATATGCTTCTGTGAGGCCTTCATCAAGATTTTGTTCCTCGGTCCTGCCAAGAAGCAGGTCTGATACCTGATTAATTCCCTTAATCTAGCAGCCTTTTTTTTATTCTAATAATGAACTATAGAAATGATCCCTGAAATTACAGTCTTTAGCAGTCCATATTCTTTTTTTTAAAGAGAGAGAGAAAGAGAATTTTTTTAATATTTATTTTTCAGTTTTCGGTGGACACATCTTTATTTTATTTTTATGTGGTGCTGAGGATCGAACCCAGTGCCCCGCGCATGCCAGGCGAGTGCATTATGGCTTGAGCCACATCCCCAGCCCCCATATTCTTTTAAATGTTGCTTAACATGTTAGGTTTGGGGGTATAGAATTTTAAAATAACAAAAGCAAGTCACAGGCAGAAATGCAGATAGTCCAGAGCCTTGCTTCTCCAAATGTTAGCCTGATGTTAGTAACACACATAAAGGAGACTGATTTCTCAAGAGAGCATATGGACTCAACCACATTGTAATAATAAATACATAATGTCTGTTTCTTAGTTCCCAGAGATTAAAAAAACACAGTTGCTGAAATATTTGAAATCTGCATTTCAACATAATCCTTCTCTGTAGGCATTTATATATGGAACCTAAGTTATAGTTAGAAAGTGACTTGGTAAGAATAGAATCAAAACAGGGACATTAGGTAGAATTTTTTAATTGTTTTTTTTATTTTTGGTACCAGGGATTGAACCCAGGGGCACTTAACCACTGAACTATATACCCAGCCTATTTTATATTGTATTTAGAGACAGGGTCTCACTGAGTTGCTTGGGGCCTCACTAAATTGCTGAGGTTGGTTTTGAACTCATGATCTGTTGGGGTTTTTAGTCCCCCATTCCCTCCTGACCTGTGGGAGAGATTGGGGTGCACGCCCGGACCAGGATAGGCCAAGAAAGGTAAAGGTCGACTGGCCGCCCACACCCAGCCCTCCCTCCCTGGAGGACAATCAGACAAAGCAGGATCTGGATCTCATTTAATGAGAAAACACACACAGCTAATATAATGTACAGGAGCCAATCAGGGTAAAGGTCAGCAGGGTGGGGAGAATTTACATCTACACCCATCCTACAGGCAGTAATGTCCATGAGGGCAGAAGGGTTCTGAGCCTATCCTAGAGGTGGTCTTTTTCTTCATCACAACCCAGGGCAATGCCTTCTGGCTAATCGCTAGGTGCTCTCTTAGCCACATGTGGCCCCAGGACTGGGAAGCAGGTGCATCCAGCAAGTTAAGTTTCCTCTTTTCTGCTGCAACATGCCCCATGTTACATCATGCCCTGCAATGATCCTCCTGCCTCAGCCTTCTGAGTAGCTGGGATTATAGGCATGTGCTACCGCCTCCAACTAGATAGAATTTTTAATGTCATCAGGCTAAGATAGATAAGCACAATAAAATTGATCTTACCAGTAGTGCTAAAATTCTTGAGTTTGTTGGCAGCAATACCCTGCTCCCAATTACATACTGGTGATAACTGTAAATATGCAAAAGTTATCATTCAAAGCTATTTATCTTCTGCACAATGCTTGTATGGACTTTGCCAACCTTTGGCTCTGTGATGCTCCTTTACCTGTGTCAGCGACTCAACCTTTCCCCACTACCTTCTGATGTTCTTTCAGTTTTATAATAAATTCAAGCAAATTAGAGTCAAATCCTGTGGGCTTTGGAGTTAAATCAGTCAGGGTCCCAGCAGGAAACAGTACACTCCAGATGGTTTGAATTAAGAGACTAATGGATAGACATGAGTCACTCAGAAATTAGCAACAGTTAGAAGTCGTTATCACCACTAATCCTGAAGGGATTATAGCGCTGACTGAAAGCAGGATCCAAGGGGATCCTGCTTGGCAGGAGCTGTAATCAGTGAAGGGGCTCCTGTACTGCTGGGGACAAGGCGTTGAAGTAAAGAGGGCTTGATGAAGAATGAAGGACAGTTTTCTTCCCCTAACCTAAAATTTCTTGCTGATGTCACCTGTTTGCCTAACTGATTGGAAAATCAGCTGGCAAGGAAGGTTGAGTAATTCAGTCCACAGAAGTCAGTTTTCCAGGAAACAAAGCAGAAAAGATGGGGATGGGTGGTGGGTTTTTGAGGAGAGCAACAAAAGAAAATAAGCAGTACAACAGCCATTGTATATCTCTTTTATATCTACATTTAGATCCACTATATGTTGATCTTTTGTATTGTAAATGGAAAGTCTTGTTTATCTCAATGATGAATGGATAAAGAAAATGTGGTATATATACACACAATGGGGTATTACTCAGCTATAATGAAGAATGACTTTATGACATTGGCCATATTTTCTAGGAAAGACTATGCCCAAGACATTGGATATGAGATAATTTTCTAGAAAGAATTTTCTAGAAAATTAAGGCTGATTGACACAGAAAGACAAATACCACATGTTCTCATATGTAGAAGCTATAAAATGTCAACCTGAATGTCATACAGTGATTAATAGAAGTTGGGATGGTGGGGAATTGGTGGATAAAGGGATTTGTACAGTTCACACTATATGCATATATAGAGATATCACACTGAATCCCATCAATATATACATTTGATACATGTTGGTCAGTATAAAAGATATTAGAAAAGGAAAATTAAGAATGTTCATTAGTAGGGACATGAAACTGGAGAACATTGGGAGCAGCTCTAAAAATCAAAGCTAAAGTTGCTTATGTCCCAGTCTCAAAATGAGTAAACACTGAGCTTTCATCTTACTCCAGTCAGAATGGCAATTATTAAGAATACAAGCAACAAAAATTGTTGGCAAGGATGTGTAACAAGGAAAATATACACTCATACATTGCTGGTGGGATTGCAAATTGGTGCAACCACTATGGAAAGCAGTGTGAGGATTCCTTGGGAAACTTGTAATGGAACCACCTTTTGACATAGCTAGCCCACTCTTATGTCTATACCCAAAGGACTTAAAAATAGCATACTATACTGATGCAGCCACATCAATGTTATGGCAGCTCAACTCATAATAGCCAAGCTATGGAAACAATCTAGGTGTCCTTCCATGGATGAATGGATAAAGAAAATGTGGTATATATACACACAATGGAGTATTACTCAGCTATAAAGAAGAATGACTTTAAGACATCAGCTAGTAAATGGATGGATCTGGAGACTATCATGCTAAGTAGACCAGTCCCCAAAAGCCAAAGGTTGAATGTTTTTGCTGATATGTGGATGCTAAACCATAATAAGTGGGGGTAGAAATTTAGTAGTAGATTAGACAAAGGGGAATGAAGAAAAGGGAGGGGGATGGGAAAAATAAAGACAGTGGAATGAATTTGACATAATTTTCTTATGTACATATATGAATACACTACAGTGAATCCCATTATCTTAAGGCTGGGATTCTAATCAGAAAAGATATACTCCATGCTTGTATTACTGTATCAAAATGGATTCTACTGTCATGTATAACTAAGAAGAACCAATTAAAAAACAAGAAAAAAAGATGAGTAGTTTAGGTGTAGAAGAATATAGATGGGAGAAGTAAAATGGGTAAGATGGTAAGAATACATGTATGGTGGAGATGCATATGATCCATGGGCCTCAATTGCTATTGCATACTAAGACACAGTGGTTTCTTTTAATCACGAGAGAACTAGTCTTACTGCTGTCCTACACAACCAGGAGGCCTAAATGAGGGGAGAGAAGAAAGTGTTGATAATATTTATTGGAACATCAAAATCATTTAGTGATTTCTAAGCAGAAAAAGGGCAGCTTTGATATCATTTTCAAATAATCAGTTATCAAAGGAAGTTCATCACTACTGAAAAGTAAAGCATGCAATGATTAAGGAAAGGGATGTTTACATAAATAAGAAATTCATGAGGGTAGAATAGCAGGTAAAATAAACAAACTAGAAACTCAGCATGATTGAGTTGTGTTGGTCAAGTGAGGTTTTCCAAAATACCTATATTTTTCTTTGTTTTATCTTCTGTCTTAAAAAGCAATGTGTGATTTTTATAGTTACCAAACAAAACTGTAACTTATGTTTCACTCTTTAAATAGCTTATTTTATGTACATTTGACAGTTCTATTATATTTCTGAAAGGAGTTGAAATTCATTTTTTTATTAACAATTGGGGAAAGAGGGTGCACATCTCCTTATGATTCCTTGATCTATATTTTAGAAGGACAATGTAGCCAGTCAATTGATACATGAATAATCATTCTATATGCTTAGCACAGATCTGGGTTTCTATGTTAATAGAAGCACTATAAAACTTGGTCTTGCCTCTCAAGGAGTTTATGATTTGACCTGCATGAGAAAGCGTACACATATAGGATTAGGGATTATGCAAGATAATGTATAGTTAAGTACCAAAATGTATGGTATATACTGCAAGTGCTGGAATTATCAGCAAAGGCCTGTTGAAGCAGAATTTGATTTAGACTGAAATATAAGATGCGCATAAGTGGAAAGAAGTTATCAATATGAATACTATTTGGGTCATAAACCTATTAAATATTTGCTCAACTTGCCCTTTCTCACTCTGTTTTGCTCATGGTGTTCCTATTTAAGTATGTGTGAACTTAAGTTTTAAATCCTTTGTTTTGTGATTTATTTTATTCTTGTGCTTAGAAAATCTTTCCACATATAAAAAGTATTAACTTCCGTTTTCTCTTGAAATTTTTATGTTTATGTTTTAACAATTGGCTTTTTATCTGTCAATTTATTTTCATACATTTTGTTAGATAAGAATCTAATTTTTTCTTATATTGATTTTATAGCATTTTTGTACTGATTCATTAAGTCTGGATTGCTTGTTATGCATTCTCTTTATGTGTTAAATTCCAATATATGTGAGGTTTTGTTTCAGTTAGATTACTCCTGTTTTAATTTAAATTTATTTTTAAACAGAATTATAAAAATCAAAAAGTGTACATACTAGGGGAGTACCAAGGGATGTTTTAATACACAAATACATTGTATAAAGTTTAAATCAGGATAAAAATATCTATTTTTAATCAGTTATCATTTCTTTTAAAATCCTTTCTTCTAGCATTTTGAAATGTTCAGTAGATTATTGTTATAATATTTACCTTTCTGTGCAATTGTACATCAGAACTTGTTTTTCCTACCTAACTTAACATTGATCAACTTTTTCCCATCCCTCCTTTCCTCCTAGTCTCCCCAGCTTCTGGTAACATTACATCAATCTACTGTCGACTTTCAAGTTATAAACTTTTTTAGATTCCATATATGAATGAGATCATGAGGTACTTGCCTTTCTGTGCCTGTCTCATTTCACTTTACATAATGGTCCCCAGTTCTATTCATGTTGTCACAAATGACAGAATTTCTTTTTTATAAACAAATAGTATTCTATTGTGCATATGAATTACAATTTCTTTATCTAGCCATCAGTTGATGGGTATTTAGCTTGTTTTCCATTTCTTGGCTATTGTGAATAATGTTACAGTGAACATGGGCATGAACATGTTTCTTTGGTTTCAGTTCTTTCACATATATACCTGGGAATGGGATTGCTGGATCATAGGTAATTCTATTTCTAGTTTTTGAAGGACCTTCACACTGTTTTCCAAAATGACTTTTCCAACTTAGATTCCTGTCAACAGTAGCAAGAGTTCCTTTTTATTTACATCCCTGTCAGCACTTGTCATCTTTTGTCTTTTGATAATAATCATTCTTACTGGGTATGATAATGTATTTCCCTGATAATTTAAGATGTTGAGCATTTTTTCATATAACCTTTGTCCATCTGGATATCTTTTCTTGAGAAAAAAGAAATGACTATTTAGAACTATTACCCATTTACAAATCATTTTATTTTAACTTTTTTTTTGCTATTTTTCCTTGTTTTCTTTTTTAACATTGATTTTCTGAGTTCCTTATATATTCTGGATATTAACCCTTTGTCAGATGAACAGTTTGCATTTTCTTCCATTCTGGAGGTTGTCTCTTCACTCCATTGTTCACTCAATTGGATGTTCAGAAACTTTTTAGTTTGATGTGATCCTATTAGTTTATTTTTGCTTTTGGTTACTGTGCTTTTGGGGTCTTGACAAAAAAAGAATCCCTGCCAATGTCAATGTTCTAAAGTGTTTCTTCTGTGTTTTTTTTTTTTTGCTAATAGTTTCATAGTTTGAAGTTGTACATTTAAGTCTTTGATCTATTTAGAGTTTATTTTTGTAACTGGGAAGATATAGAGATCTAGTTTTATTCTTCTCCATGTGGAGGGTTAGATTATTCTTTACCATTAGTCTTTATATTTTTATACCAATATTATTTTTAAAATTATTTAGCACTTCTACTTTAGTAATTTGTTCTTCAAACACTTATTTGGTATATTAATCTTTTTTTTTTTGAGAGAGAGAGAGAGAGAGAGAGAGAGAGAGAGAGAGAATTTTAATATTTATTTTTTAGTTTTCGGTGGACACAACATCTTTGTTTGTATGTGGTGCTGAGGATCGAACCCAGGCCGCACGCATACCAGGCGAGCACACTACTGCTTGAGCCACATCCCCAGCCCCTATTAATCTTATAATTCCCCAGGAGTCCTTGAAATCATTTTTTTTCACTGTGCAAAAATTGTATTCTGATATTTTTTTTATTTTTTCACTACTATTTTACACTGCCATTTCTTCATGACTATCAAATATGATTGTGTCCTGTTACATATAACCAGTACTCTAGCTAAACTGGATTTTTGTCATTGTTGAGAGCCACAGCCAGTCGGAATGGCCCCTGGCATTTTGCCAGAAATAATGGTTGAGAGGCAGCCATTAAGATGATGATAATTAAGTTAAGCTGTCTATAGTTGCTGTGACTGGATGATGCTGGATTGAAACAGGCTGTGTATTCAATTGTATATAGACCCCTGCTGTCTGCCTGCTACTTTGGAGTTTTCCTGGGGATACTTTGGAGTTTTCCTGGGGATTCCTGGGAGTTCACATGGAGAGTTCCCAGGAAGTGCGAGTGGAGTGCTGGTGGAGTTAGGGCAATAAAGGAGTTCCTGATTGAACCTACAAGTGTCTCATGGTGGCTCGGTTATTTTTGTGCCCAGCCAGACTGCGGCATGTCATGTTCTTGTTAAACAGTCTAATGCATTTACTCATTCTTTTTCTTCATCTTTACCTTTTGAAATTGTACTTATCCTTTAAAGACTCATTTCAACATTACCTTCTGATGTTTGATTAAGCTTTTATCTGATCAGCCATATCACTGTGTTTATTCTTCTTATGTAACTTCACCTTTTGCATTATTTTATAGCCAAACGTAGGATCTTTGAGAGCAGAGGCAGTGTCAAGTTAATCTTTGTTTTCCCAATAAAAACTAGCATAGTTTCTAAGATGTCCACCTTGGTATAAAGTGCTTTGGGACTCTTTAAATGCTGACACAGTGGGTACACAATGTTTGCTAGTATTATTGACAACCATGGTATCATTATTATATCTGTTAATAGAAACCATGGAACCAGATGCTTATAGAAGTAAGGATTTAAAGCATGAGTGAATATGGATATTGTTGATATAGAAAAGTCTTCATAGGACTCTGCATTTACTTCACAGGATTCTAGTAATTTTACTATCCTTTTTATGGGTACCTTTTTTTTTTTTTCAAATGAATCACCCATTTCCTAAGAATTTTTTTAAAAGTTATTGTCAAGTTCTATAAAAAAAAATGAAGATTCTGTTCTTTTCTAATTCAGTGCTATTCACAAGCATGACTCCCAGTTCGTTACTTATACTCTAGTAGGTATTCTGTATCACAGGATCTATTTCCAAATTATAAGAGGTAATATACATTTTAATTGGATCCCAGTTATCTATCTAAAAACTGCAAATGAAATAATTACTTAACATTCTGCCTCCAAGATTTTATCCATTTTTAATGACTAAATTCTACTTTCACATTAAAAAAGTTCAGCACTTATCAGCAATTATGAATATAAAAATAAAGTCTAATGATGTAATAAAATACAGTACATAAAAATGGTGCAGGAATATAACTGGTGGTTAATTAAGAGCTAGTGCCCATAGTGCTGAATAGTGTCATAGGATAATCATCCTTTGGCACCAATGTTAAGGTGAAGGAAAGTCATTATTTTATGAACAGAAAAGTAATTTATAAGCATCATAGTTATTTATGCTGTATTCTGGTTTACAGGAATGCTACTGGATGACAAGGAAAGAGGGTTGTATAAAACATTTTTTTTTTTACTGCAACAGATTTTCTTTTACTCAATAACAGATGCCTTTCTGTCCTAAGCAAAACACTCTACTTGGATTTTAGTTATCTCATTTATGAAATGGACAAACATCTCTGTTTTGATTACTTCATATTGTTTTTTAAAGCATTCTTTTTTTAACCTTTATTTTATTTATTCATTTTTTATGTGGTACTGAGGATTGAACCCAGTATCTTACCTGTGCCAGGCAAGCACACTGCCACTGCCACAACCCCAGCCCCACTTCATATGGTTTTGATGATTTCACAACAAGTAAAAGATATGACAGAATATTGACAAGTTAAACAATGTTAAGTACATGTGTGAGAAAAGGATTAAAAAGCACACACACACATGCACCATAGAACAGACATAAGCCACACAGGTATTGGTTTTAAAAAGTACTGTTTTAGTTAATTAGAAGATAACGTATGCTCCAAAATAATCTTCTGGACAATTCTTCCAGATATATTCATAGACACACATAAGACTAGGAAATAGTATAATCTTTAAAGTTATCTATTGCCCAAAAGAAAAACAACAACAAAAAAATAAATGCTTAGAGACTTACAAGATATTTTCCTAGATCACTTGTGAGATGGACTCCTAGGTTATTTCTAAAATTTAAAATCCCTAGATTCCTGGTGGGCAGACACTCATCAGAGCCTAGTCTCTGGTGCAGGACCACACAGTTGATCACACAGTGAAGAAAGTTAGAAACCATGAACAGAACATCCAAGAATTATGGGACAGCATCAAAAGACCAAATCTAAGAGTTAGTGGGATAGAGGAAGGCATAGAGTTTCAAACCAAAGGAATGCACAATCTCTTCAATAGAGAGCATAGAGAATAAGGATAGAGCATAGAGAATAAGCATAGAGAATAAGGATAGAATCTTAAAAGCCACAAGCAAGAGGAATTAGATCACATGTAGGGGGAGAACAATTCGTAACTCAGCAGATTTTTCAACTCAGACCCTCAAAGCCAGGAGATCATGGAACATCATATACCAAGCTCTAAAAGAAAATGGATACCAACCAAGAATCTTATATCTAGCAAAATTAAGCTTTAGATTTGATGATGAAATAAAAAAAACTTCCATGATAAACAAAAGTTAAAATAATTTACAACTAGAAAGCTTGTACTACTGAACATACTCAGCAAAATATTCCAAGAGGAAATGAAAAACAATGATGAAAATCAGCAGAGGGAGGAATTACATTAAAGGAAAATCTAATCAGAGGAGAAACCAAGTCTTGTTAAATAGCAAAAATAAACAAAAATAGCCGGGAATACAAATCATGTCTCAATAATATCCGTGAATGTTAATGGCATAAACTCACCAATCAAAAGACATAGACTAGCAGATTGGATTAAAAAAAAGACCCAATAATATGCTGCCTCCAAAAGACACATCTCATAGAAAAACACATTCACAGACTGAAGGTGAAGGGTTGGGAAAAATCATACCACTCACGTGGTCTGTGAAAGCAAGCAGGGGTTTCCAACCTGATATCAAATAAAGTTGGCTTCAAACTAAAGTCAATTGAAAAGGATGAAGAAGGACACTACATACTGCTCAAGGGAACCATACACCATCAAGACTTAACAATTATAAATAAATATGCCTCAAACAATGGAGCATCTATTTTCATCAAACTCTTCTCAAGTTCAAGAGTCAAATAAACCACAGCATAATAATTTTGGGTGACTTTAACACACCTCTTTCATCATTAGATAGATCTTCCAAACAAAACTGAACAAGGAAACTATAGAACTCAATAATACAATCAATAACTTAGACTTAACTGACATATATAGAATATTCCAACCTTCAATGAGAGAATATACTTTCTTCTCAGCAGCACATGGATCTTTCTCTAAAATAGACCATATACTATGCCACAAAGCAACTATTAGCAAATATAAAAAAGTAGTGATACTACCCTGCATGCTATCAGATCATAATGGAATGAAATTAGAAATCAATGATAAAATAAGAAATAAAACCCTCTCCAACACCTGGAGACTAAATGAAAAATGGGTTATGGAAGACATCAAGGAGGAGATTAAAAAGTTTTTAGCAGTAAATGAGAACACAGATACAATGTATCAAAATCTCTGGGATGCTATGAAAGCAGTTCTAAGAGTTCATTGCATGGAATTAATTCCTTAAAAGAAGAAAAAGTCAACAAATAAATGACTTAACACTACATCTCAAAGCCCTAGAAAAAGAAGAATAAATCAACACCAAAAGCAGCAGAAGACAGGAAATAATTAAAATCAGAGCTGAAATAAATGAAATTGAAACAATGAAACAATTGAAAAAATTGACAGAACAAAAAGTTGGTTCTTTGAAAAAATAAAATTGATAGACCCATAGCCATTCTAATGAAAAGAAGGAGAGAGAAAACTCAAATCACTAATATACATGATGAAAAGGGAAATATTACAACAGACACTACAGAAATACTGAAGATAATTAGAAATTATTTTGAAAACCTGTACTCCAATAAAATAGAAAATATCAAAGGCATCAGCAAATTTCTAGAGTCATATAATTTACTCAAATTGAATCAGGATGATATACACAATTTAAACAGATAAATTTCAAGTGACAAAATAGCAGACACCATCAGATGTCTACCAACCAAGAAAAGCCCAGGACCGGATGGATACACAGCTGAGTTCTACAAGACCTTTAAAGAAGAACTAATATAATACTCTCCAATTTATTTCAGGAAATAGTAAAAGAGGCAGCACTTCCAAACTCATTCTATGAGGCCAATATCACCCTGATTCCAAAACCAGGCGAAGACACATCAAAAAAAGAAAACTTCAGACCAATATCTCTAATGAACATCGATGCAAAAATTCTCAATAAAATTCTGGCAAATCTAATACAAAATCATATCAAAAAGATCGTGCACCATGATCAAGTGGGATTCATCCCAGGATGCAAGGTTGGTTCAGCATATGGAAATCAATAAATGTAATTCATCACATCAATAGACTTAAAGATAAGAGTCATATAATCATCTCAATAGATGCATAAAAAGCATTTGACAAAATACAGCACACCTTCATATTCAAAACATTGGAAAAACTTGGGATAACAGGAATATGTCTTAACATCATAAAGGCTATCTATGCTAAGCCCCAGGCCAACATCATTCTAAATGGAGAAAAATTGAAGGCCTTCTCTCTAAAAACTGGAATAAGACAGGATGCCCTCACTAGCCAGGGCAATTAGACAGATGAAAGAAATTAAAGGGATGCACATAGGAAAAGAAGAACTCAAATTGGAACTATTTGCTGATGATAAGATTCTATACCTGGAAGACCCTAAAAGTTCCACCAAAAAACTTCTAGAACTGGTAAATGAATTCAGCAAAGTAGCAGGATATAAAATCAATACCCATAAATCAAAGGCATTTCTGTATATCAGTGACAAATCCTCAAAAAGGAAATGAGGAACACTAACCCATTTTCAATAGCCTGAAAAAAATAAAATGAAATAATTGGGAATCAACAAAAGAGGTAAAACATCTATTTAATAAAAATTACAGAACCCTAAAGAAAGAGATCAAAGAAGACCTTAGAAGATCGAAAGACCTACCTTGCTCTTGGATAGGCAGAATTAACATTATCAAAATGACCATACTTCCAAAAGCACCATAAAGATTTAATGCAATTCTGATCAAAATTCCAATGACATTCTTCATAGAAATAGAAAAAGCAATCATGAAATTCATCTGAAATAGCTAAAGCAATCATTAACAGGAAGCAGGTGGCATCAGTATATCAGACCTTAAACTATACTATGAGCAATAGTAACAAAAACAGCATGGTTTTGGCACCAAAACAGACTGGTAGAGCAATGATACAGAATAGAGGACACGGAGACTAACTCACAACTATCTTATATTAGACAAAGATGCCAAGAACTTGCATTGGAAAAAATATAGCCTCTTCAACAAATGGTGCTGGGAAAACTGGGAATCCATATGCAACAAAATGAAATTAAATCCCTATCTCTCACCATGCCCAAAACTCAATTCAAAATGGATCAAGAACTTAGGAATACAACTAGAGACCCTGCGTCTAATAGAAGAAAAAGTAGGCCCTATTCTCCATCATGTGGGATTAGGCCCCAACTTCCTTAATAATACTCCTGTGGCACAAGAATTAAAATCAAGAATCAATAAATGGGATGAACTCAAACTAAAAAGCTTCTTCTCAACAAAAGAAACAATCTATGAGGTGAATAGGGAGCCTACATCTTGGGAACAAATCTTTACCCCTCATAATCAGATAGAGCAGTAATCACTAGGATATATAAATAACTCAGAAAGCTAGACACCAAAAAACCAAATAATTCAATCAATAAATGAGCCAAAGGCCGGAACAGACACTTCTCAGATGACGAACAATCAATCAACAAATACTTGAAAAAATGTTCATCATCACTATCAATTAGAAAATTGCAAATCAAAACCATTCTAAGATTTCATCTCACTCCAGTCAGAATGACAGCTATTATGCATACAAACAACAATAAGTGTTGGTGAGGATGTGAGGAAAAAGTCATACTCATACACTGCTGGTAAGACTGCAAATTGATGTAGCCAATATGGAAAGCAGTATGGAGATTTCTTGGAAAATTGGGAATGGAACCACCATTTGACCCAGCTGTCCCTCTCCTTGGCCTATACTCAAAGGACGTAAAAACAGCATACTACAGGGACAGAACCACATCAATGTTTATAGCAGCACAATTCACAATTGCTAAACTGTGGAACCAACCTAGATGCCCTTAAATAGATGAATGGATAAAAAAGTGGCATATATACACAATGGAATACGACTCAGCAATAAAAGAGAATAAAATCATGGCATTTGCAGGTAAATGGATGGAGTTAGAGAAGATAATGCTAAGTGAATTTAGCCAATCCCAAAAAACAAATGCTGAATGTTTTCTTTGGTATAAGGAGGCTGATTCATATTGGGATAGGGAGCTGGAGCATTGGAGGAATAGACGAACTCTGTTTAGGGAAGAGGGGTTGGAGGGGAAGGGAAGGGGCATAGGGTAATTAATGATGGTGGAATGTGCTGATCATTACTATCCAAAGTACATGCATGAAGACACAAATTGGTGTTAATATACTATGTATACAACCAGAAATATGAAAAATTGTGCTCTATATATGTCATAAGAATTGTAATGCATTCTGCTGTCATATATAAAAAATTACATGAAAAATAAAATAAAATCCCTAATTATAATAAAGGGACTATTTGAAATAATTCTATCAAACAGAGGACTATAAATAATAAAAAACTGAGTACTATAGAAATATAAAACCAATCTAATAAGATTATCAAATCTAGAGCAGTTAGAAATGTGAGTAAAATGAATTTAAAAACCACCTTGTAATAAATCAAAGTTCAGTTCAGAAAGCCTTTTTCTGTGTGTGCATATATTTTGTTAACATATTCATTACTAGTAATTTAAAATAAATATCTGGTTTTATAATAAGACTGGTATTTCATGGGAGGATATTGGGATTAAAACCAAGGGTGCTTAATCATGGAGGAACATCCCTAGTTCTTTTTCTTTTTTATTTTGAGACAGGGTCTTACTAAGTTGCTTAGGGCTTCGCTAAGTTGCTGAGACTGGCCTCAAACTTGATTCTCTTGCCTCAGCCTCCTGAGTTGCTGGGATTACAAGTGTGTGTCACCATGTCCAGCATAAGTTTGTTCAGTGATTTATTCATTCTTTGGCAATCATTTGTAACAAATACCAACAATAAAGAATCAATCATCATAATGACCAAGGAATGAGTATAGATATGATACCAGGGATCTGTAGTATGTTATAGGCAAGATACCAATGAGGTTTATTAAAAGTCTTTTGAAAGAATGAATAAATGATAAAGATTTTCATCATCTTCAATTTTGTTTTGATTTTCACATGTTATATTTATCTTTTCTTGCAATTAAGGGTATACCTATACTTTCAAAATACATATGCACACAGGTGCATAATCTTATGGGCAATGTTTTGCAATTCAGAATCATTTTTTAATTTTAGAAAAGCACTATGGAGTATATACTAATGTTAAGTAATGGATCTGAAGGAATACCTCATAATAATTAAAAACCTAGTGTATCCTCAACTAAACATTCAAATATTTACAATAAATGTTAGATATAGAGATAATAAATGGCTTTAGTCAGTTAAATTAAAGTTTTGCTGAACTGGATAAATTTGGTACCAAATCTGGAAAACTTCATTTTTTTCAGAACATTCTGAATTTTGGAATTAGGGACGAGAGATACTGGACCTGTAGTAGTTCCTTTGGAGGATAGCTGAAATTATAAGTATGACCATGTTGAACTCATTCCACTTTGAGAGGTTTTATTTTTGCTTGTCTATCCCTTTTTAGCTAAAAGAGAATAGAGTTGACTTGAGGGTTCTCTAGAATACATAGGGGTTTGCTAACCCATTTGTTGATGGAGGGCATTATGGGCAGAATTAGACACACTCTTTTCATGAAGCAATCTTGGAGAACTTGGTGAACACCAGCCTGAGTGCACCAAAGAGCTAGAGAAAGGCATTCTCTCCATTTTTGCTTGCAACACAACTTGGCTCAGTCTGACACCAAAATCCTAAGGCCTGAATGAAGGACAGTGATATTTTTATACCTTAAAATGTCGTGCAGCATACAAGGGCATAGGGATGCAGTGTTGCAAAAGGAGAGATGCCATCCTTGAGTGTTTTTAGCCAATAATGCATTTGAAAAATGGGTTTAAATGTGAAAAAATTTGTCATGTGGGTGGAGGCATTGGACTGTCAGGAATTCCCAGGTCTAATTGGGAAAAGGTTGATGGGACCTATTGAACTAACTCCAGGAGGGTGAATATAACAAGCTAGTGAGATTTGAGTGTTAATATTATCATGGTCTTTTTTGGAAAATCCTGGAGAGATTCTGGTTACACCTAAGTTTCAGAAAATTGACAATTTAGACTTAAAATATTTTACCACCATCATAAATTAAGGTCATTTAAATTTTATATTTTTTTTATTTAGATGGTATATTGATGGTGGAGATAGGGATGAAGAGACACCCCTTGTGGGAACCATAGTGTTGCCTGAATGAGCTCAATCTTTTGACAAGCAACATTTTAGGGAAAAAAAATCTAGGTGACCAAAGGAAATTGTACACTAAGCCCCCTGCCTGCAGAGATATCATCATTACCTTGGCATGGAGATCAAGAAGGAGGGGTACTATTAGTTGTGCTTGTACAGTGAATATTTGAATGATAGTTGGATCTTTAAAACTACCCTTTAATTTTTTATTCCATCAATATTCACCCTATAAAAAATATCCTTGTCTGAATCATAATTGACTCATGCTTGTGACATTTTACCCAATAATTAAGTACATTTAAGAGAAAAGAAATGTTTTTGAGGGAAAAATCAGGGTCATTTCCCTGATATCCTAACTAATACAAATGAATGATGAAATACATTGATTAAAGTCTTTTAAGATAAAAGAATGAAGTAATTTGGATTTTAAATTTAATATTCAAAAAGTTATTGAAGCAATATAAAATCACTATGTGCATTTGCACTTATTAGTTGAATGTGAATGAATAATGTATATTTATCTTGTTCCCTATAAAAGATTTTAATATCAGCAATTATAATCTTAGAAACATTAAATTCAATTAAAGACCCAATGTGCTAATTTTTTTCTTTAAGCATCAATCGTTTTCAAGTTTTAGGTGCATTAGAAATGTTTTAAAATTCTATGCAACTTTTTGTATTAAGGGAACAAGTCAAACCCAAAAAGCATGCAAAGGCATTTATATTTTAATTTGAAAAAAAATGTCAATGGAAACAACTTTGCAAAGATATATCAATTTGCAGCCACAAAAGCCAATTGTAATGTCAGGAAAATAAATTACCACAATAAGAATTTATTTAGGAAACAGTGGCATCACCTTTAAAAGTTCAATCACATATTCATTGCATGAAATCATTTGTTAAAACTCTAGTCTGTCTGTTCTAATTTGTTTTCGATAAGCCAGTAATATTGTCCCTATCATTCCTTTTCAAAGCTCCTCATATTGGTTTTTCTCTTTGTCCTACAGCATTGCCATTAATAAGGGATTTCAATTGTGCAAAGAAAGGAATGGCTAAAATTCTGTTGATTCATTGTTCAGCAGAGAGCATCGAAGAGTCATTTGAAAGGAATGTAGTATGGTAACAGATTGGAGTTCAAAAAGAAAGAAAGAAAGAAAATAAATGTAAATATTAGTGAACTCATTTTCCTTGTAGGTGTATTGATTTCATTCATCTTACCTGATAGATAGGATGACTAAGCAAAATATCCAGATTCAAAGGCATCAACTGAACAGAAAACACGAGTGTAGTAGAGGAAGGGGGAAATGATGAATGTTACTTTGTTAAAAGAAAAAAAATTCAATCCTTCTTCATGAGGGATTCATCATTTTTCTTCTTGTTCTTAAGCCATCTTAATAAGCATTTGATAAATGTCCATTTACCTATAAGAGAAAAATCATGTTTAAAATCTCGGTTCAGGGGTCATCTTTCAAATATTTCATCTTAATAGAAAAAAAGCTTTATCAGATTTCCTGTACAATTGTTTAATATCTTGGGTTTAACTTTCTAATAGTTGTAGAGAAACACTAAAAAATTTCATCACGAGCAGTAGCAAATTTATGACAAAATAGTGTACCATATATATTTCCCCAGCAACACTGAGAACAGTTTATATGAAAATTTTACTACAGATATTGGTCTCAGTAGATAGCACATTATTCCAACTGCATATATGCAGACTTAAGATACAGATATTCTCAGAGGAATTCCATGATATTAAAATGTAGGGGCTTGTGAAAATTGTAAAGACTATGGAATGAAGGTTGAGAATACAAATATATGCAACTGTTAGTGTGCATGCCAGCTGTCATACATATACATATGGAAGTTTCAAAAAGAATTGGAAGGGATAAAAGAACAAATGCTGTTTCTCTCATTTGATATAGAAGTCTTAGTCATTCCATTTATCTCCATTGAGTAGATTGTCTATTCCAGATAGTTGTGCTAGAAGGCATTTGTCTAGCAAAATTGTGTTTTATTCAGAATGAAAATAAAAGGAGAAACAAAGATTTATTGATTTTTGTTTATTGGCTAGGTTGGGAAGATAACATCTATTTGAAAAAATATGTATATATGCACATAATATTAGTCTTTAATGATATCTTAGCATTTCATATAGCAATGATTGTGATAATATATAGTTAATGTCTTCACAAATAGGCAATATTGTACATGGTTTTATTGAGAAAAATAATTAATATCTGATCTGGCCACATCTCTGATAAGTTTCTTATGAGGGAGAGAAAAATTAATCACCTATTAATAAAATCATATTTATTAGTGGTAAAAGTTATATAATTTGGATGATATTTCAAACTTATATTAGCAACCAATCTATTTTCAGTTCCTACTTTGCGGCAGAAATTTATACTATTTGCCTATATAATGTTAAAGAAAATATTCAATGGTTCATGTTAAAGCATGTGAAGACAAACTTATTCAAGACCCCTAGGAGTTTGGCTCCTCTCTGAATACAGCATGGGCAACTGGGACTCTGTAGCCAAGGAGCAGGGTGGAGGTCAAAAGACACAAAAGAGTATAAGGGAAAACATGATGTATCAGAGAGATTCTGGCTAAAATAACCTATCAGGAATCTTGTGAAGATAGGCCAGGGTGATTAAACATACTTATGAGAAAATGGAGGACCAAGAACCTGATCAGATATCCAGATATTGAAGGTGAAGGGTTCTTGCTAAAGTGACTTATTAGGTTTCTTGGCTAAAATTGGATTTTATAAGGAAGTCCACAGATGGGCCAGGGCAAAGGTGCAGAAGTCTGACTAAAGTTTAACCAAGCACAGAATCTCTTTCATTAACCATGGCAATTCACCAAAAATGAGATAAGTTTGATTACTGTATCTTTGCTGTTATTTTTCTCCCAGGCTCAGAAAATAAATAACACCCCAATTAAAACTGTAGAAGCAAAGTTTCTCTCAGACTTTCTCATGGTCTCCTGTCTCCTGCTTCATTTTCTACCCCCAAGGAAAGCCATAGAAACTAGAATTTATTTTACTTAAGATAGGTCATACAAACTAGAACCTCTTTTACTCAAAGCAAGACATAAAGCCTAAAAATATTACTCTAATCTTCCCTTGCCTTTCTGTCTTGGAGCTGGTGAGAAAGAAATTCTCTGACCTACCTTGTCAAATAGTAGATCATAAGACTCCCATTCCATAAAGGGTCTTGCCCCTTACCCGGAAGGAAGGAATGCTGCCCAGAGGGGCTAAGAAGAATCTGAACAGACAGGCCTTGTTAGGTTTCTTCACTCAGAGTACTTCCATTAGATCATAAGCTTTTTGTCTGATCATATCTCTAAAGGACTGTTCCTACTTCATTGAACCTAAGCATAAAAATGGATAGGTTACCCTGGATCTTTGTGTCTTTAGTCTGAAGGCTCCCATATCATATAAAACTATGATCAAATAAATTTGTTATGCTTTTCTCTCGTTAACCTGTCTTTTGCTATGGGGTTTTGGCCATGATCCTTTATGATGGGCAGGAAAGGGATCACCCCCTTTTCCGCTTCTACATCTCCAATTTACAAGTTCTGCTATGGAAGTTCAAAAGGGGTATGTGTCTTGTCCAACATAGCCTAACAGGAAGTATTCAAGCTCTTCTTAATGATGAAGCATAAATCTTGGGGAGTGTATGTATTGCAGAGTTATTTCACTTGACAGAACAGAGGGAAAGCAAGAGATTTGCACTATTTTGAATTTTCTCACTCTTTCAGGAAAATAGAACTAAAGTGTCAGCCTTCTTCTTTGGAAATATTATCTGAAATGAGGCAAAAACCATCAAAAATTCCTGGACTGATCTTAGCTATATGAGCAAAAACAGATAATAAGGAAAAAGTCTATCTGGATTGCTGATCATCATATAATATTTTTAAAGGGTTGGAAATGGCAAAAACAATGCCCTTTCCAAGATAAATTGAAACAGCCAGAGATGATTTGTTCATTAAGGTGCAGAACCACCAATTATCTCCAGTAGTTTTTAGCAGCTGGAGATATTTAGTTTGTGTTATAGAGACATGGTTATTTGTCAATATTCTCACAGAGAAATAGGACTATTCTTTATTGCTGTGCATGATCACTAATTACAAAAGGCAATCAGTTAACATTCAAAGAGTGTTATATGTATTTCATCTCATTTAATGGAAACAGTATTGTTCCCTTTGTGTTTCTCATTCAAAATTGCAAACACAAGCTCTGGATATGCATCTGCAGTGTTACACACAGAATAATTCGCACCAGATAATGTGGATGTTTGACTACTTTATTTAGTCAAATTGGATCTAGTAATTAGTACTGTTGTAAAACCCTATTACACATGGAAAACAATCCATATGTAATGGGGGAGGGGAGCTAAAAAAAAGTGAGATCGTCATGTGCCCTTGGATCTATTGCTAATGTTTGTGTTGGCAGAGAGATTTTACTAATTTTGAAAAACTTTTTACATGATTGCTTTAATATCATTTAAATTGGAATGAGAAAATCTTAAGTAAAATTGATCACCTCATGGCTGTCTTCTTACCTATACATTTTAGATAAATTATGATACCCCAGAATTCCTTGTTCTTACTTACCCAAATAAGTCCATGAGGTAAACATGTCCAAATGGGATGATCTAACTTTAGCCATGCACATTTGCCCAAATCTATTTGTAAAATTGGTAAAGGTGTTCATTATCTTATAGTTGGGAAGAACCTTTAAGGTTCTTTACATGGAAGGAATATGAGGTTTACAGAAGAAATGATTTACCACAATAACTGCTAGTTTGTGAGGAAACTAGGACTAGAACCACAAATTCTTTCTTGATTCACAGAATGTCTTCTGCTATTTTGTACCTCTTCAACGTCATCTGCAGATATGGGAAACAGGTAGTTTTCTTTTCCCTTTGTATTATTTATATATTTAACAATACATTCATGAAAAATATTTCCTGAGCAATGTGATTTAAGAGATAACTCTTAGAGTTAAGTGTATAAATAAACTCATTACTTATGCTGAGGAGAAAATTTGTGATGACAATTTATCATTCATATTTTATTATAAGCATTCTCCCTCAAATTATAATACCTTTCTGGGGCCTAGGGGACATGTCTATATTTCTGTTGAATTCAGTTTTATTAATTTACCTTAAAATTCACACACTCAATACATAGTTCAGGAAGATTTGTTGAAGGAGAAATAATTGTTGTTCTTTTATAGATAAAATTATCTATAAAAAGTCCAACTTATTTAGAGTCCAATGTCTCTATTTAGAAGAGATTCAGGACCAAGTTAGAAAAAAACTTTATTTTCTGATACTGAATGATATCATTAAATGATAATATTGGTTTTATTTAAACTTTTGTCATTTGTGAATACTTACCAGTATTACTATACAGTATCATAATATGACTCAGGATGCCATTCCTATTTGGATATTTCTTATATAATTAAAAACAAATGATTGCTGTATGAATTTGTATGATTGATGGAAAAAATGGGAAGCTTAGAATTTAGCTTTTGGGGTTTCATAGCATTCTAAATATACACATTGAAGGCTTTTCTCTTTTAAAATTGTCCTTTAAAAATAGTCTTTTCTTATAGCTCAAGATACTTGTTGTCCTCTTTAATTTAAGAACACTTTTCCAACACCTCTAATTTTTACACAATATTTCTTAAGTTAACTTAGCATTCTAGGTTCTAATATTTTAAAAAATGGATAATATTTTGTTAAAGAATCAATAATGTTAATCCCACATGCAAGTATTCTAATGAAATATGTTAGTTGCATGAATGTCCTGAAAAGACTGAGGCCACAGGTTTTATTGTGATTCCAATAATGCTAACATCATTGAATGGACAGGAATGTATATAGAGTCCTGAAAATAGCAAATACAATGTATCAAATTTGTGTTAGACAGTTTCTTCAAACAGGAATAGGTTAACTGGATGTTAAAAAGTGGATGTGTAACCGATGTGATTCTGCAATCTGTATTCGGGGTAAAAGTGGGAGTTCATAATCCACTTGAATCAAATGTATGAAATATGATATGTCAAGAGCTTTGTAATGTTTTGAGTAACTAATAATAATAATAATAAATAAAAAAGATAGTCTTTTCTATCTTCTCTTCCCTTTCATTTTCCTTTCTCCAGTCTTATAGATGCCACAGTTTGTTTCTCTCAGTTAGTGCTTTTCGACTGCATTTACCTTCTTCCTTTGACATTTCCTTATTGAAGATCTTAGATGGTGTGGTGATTAAGGGCTCTGAATTCACAGGATGGCTAAGATAGATAGGCTTATCACAGATTAGCAGTGAAGCCAGCTACACATTCTTAGTGCCTCTGAAGTAGAAATAGTTTCATAGTTTGGTAGCCCAGACTTCCTTTGAAACAGGTGCCCTTAATTTTTCTTCAACTAAATGCAGTATGGTTTTATTGATATGTCTTTTAAATTTTCTTTGATTTAGGTTCTGACAGGGAAACCCTAGGGGCTTTGGGACTTAAAGGGGGAGGGGAATTGGGAAATAGAAATGATGGAGATCTTTAAGGGAAAAAAAATGGTAGAAAATCTCCCTATAAATCAAAAAACGTCCTTGAACCAATTGATAGACAGTAAATGCAAGTGAGAGAAATTTCAGGTAAGACATATATCTTTGATGGTTCAAGGAAAAATAATCTTAATAACAATGGCACTTATTTGGGATCTCTTGATCTTATATAAGGAACCCAAATTAAAAGTTTATTGATTTAATCATTAAGAATAGGCATCTGATTCCTCACTATCTGGAAAAGGCTTTATAGCACATTACTAACCCACTACTGAACATAATCAGTTAGGGCTTTTCTCTCTTAACGAAAGATAGTATCCAGCAGTGCATGATACTGTATGCCTGAAATCCCAGCTAATCAGAAGGTGGAGACAGAAAGATCTCAAGTTTGAGGCCAGCCTTGGCAACTTAACATCACCCTGACACATTAAGGAAAAAAAATGCTGGGTATGTAGCACAGTGGTTAAGCACCCCTAGGTTCAATTACCAGTACCAAGAAAAATAAAAGAGAAAAGACAGCACTGTACCTTTGTTTCAACCTCTACATAAAGATAAAATTTATGAACAAGGAAAATAGCCCACAAAGGTTTATTGGTACCCTTACAAAATACTAATTTTCTTACCCTTTTAAATAAAGCTTATGTTAACAGAAAACATTTTTTTAGATTTGTGTTCTTCATAAATTTGTACCCTGATCTATTAAGATGAATCATAGATAACTTTTGGAGTAAAGATTAGCATTTAAAATACTCATAAACACCGTACTACATTGTGCTTTTAGTAATGAACCAATAATGGGCTTGTAGAAAAACAGTAAAGTGATACTTTACTTATCACATTTTAAGATTCAAATGCCAGCATATAAGGTACATAGAGGCTAAGAGGTTCTTATTCCATATATATAGGATTGACTTACTGTTTATTGACCATGCTTTATGTATCATTTGCTAGGAAATTATATTCCTAATCATAGTATGTTTTATATACTAGAACTGACCTATTCATAAGCATATTTTTTCAGGAAAGTAAAGACAACTTTCATGGTAGTTAGATCTATATAAGCTTAATTGAAACTATTTAGACTTATTTGTCTTCAAATTGCCATAAATTGTATATCTTTTCCTACTGTATTTTTAATGACTGGAAATATAACTCATAAATGCTATAAATTGCCATAATCAACTCTTCTCTTTAACTGCTTATGATAATTTGTAATTTCTCTTTAAATACTGCTTTCCTTTATTGTAGAAGTGAAACTAAAGGAAACCATGTAAGTGAACAAATGAAGTAAGGGAAATCTTTTTAATATTATGTAGCCTACAAGTTCCTAGAATGGTTTTCTCACTTAACTCTTTTGGGATAGCTTTTCTTCTCTTTTTGTGTTGTTCTTGGTAAAGAGTTTACCTTTATTATATAGCATTATGAACTTTTGCATGCCTGCCTGTCCTAGTACATTGTGGTGTCTATTTTATTCTTACATCCTGTTCAGTTTATTATTGCTGCATAAAAAAATTCCAAAACTGAATGGTATACAGTGGCTTAAAACAATGAAATAATAATTATTATGAGGAGTAACCGTAATAACAGTATATTTTATGAATTTGTCAGTCAGTAACTTGTCAAGAACTTGGCTATTATAGTTTGGATCTGGAATGTCACCCAAAGGCCTGTTTGTTACAGCTTTGGTCCCCAACATGGAGCTTTTGGGAGATGGTAGAAACTTTAAGATGTAGGGCCTAGTGGGAAGTTTTTGGTCATTGGGACATGGCTTTGAAAGGAGATTGTGGGATTCAAATATCTTTCTCTTTCTCCTTTGCTTCCTTGCCATGAGGTGAATGTTTTGATCCACCATGAGGTGAATGAATGGCTTTGCTGTGCCACATACTCACCACTATGATATGCTGTCTAGTCACAAGTCCAAAAGCAACAGAGCCAGTCAATCTATCCTGGACTTAAACCTCTAAAAATGTGTGTAAAATAAACCTTTTCTCTTTATAAGTTGATACTAACACAGCTGGGTAGTCAACTCTGGGCTACATGGCATAAGTCTGATAAATGGTGCTGGAGAATCTACTTTGAATATGACTTGTTCATATAAATATCTGGTATTTGGTGCTTTTTGGCTTCTCTCTCTTCAAACAGTATCTCATTTTCCAGGACTTCCCATGTTGTTGGAGTTTCTCATAGCATGAAAATAATCAGACTCCTTACATAGCAACTGGCATTCACAAGAGTAAGAGTTCTTAGAGGCCTACACAGAAGTTGTAAAATGTTTTAAGGACCACCCACCCTCAGAAATCTTAAAAATCAATTCTTCTCATTGGTAAGGCAAGTTATTAAACCCGCTTCCATTCAAGAAAAGAGAAGGGATAGACTCCATCTTTCAATGAGAGAGGAAAGGAGTTAATGATGGTCATCTTGGAGATAAGGCACCACACATTTCCAAGCTTTTGAAGGCAACATTTTGTATCTAATTTGTCTCTCCTTCTTTGGTACTTTTTAGAAGGCTTGGCAGTAATTGGGCTCAGTAATTGAATAAGTTATTTCTAGTTCTCACTTCCAAATAGAAGATTCAATGTCCCTCTTAAATAGAGTTATTAAATTTACAGTTGCCTGCTGAACATTTCTATCTGTTATCTCTTGCTGGTAGTTCAAATTCTCTCTCAGTTGAAACTCATGAGAAGAGCTTTTCTGTTAGGCTTCCTTAATCTCATTCTTCCAGTCATGATGGCTCAACAGCTAAGGATCTTTGATTCCACAATCTTACAGCCTTATATTTTCATCAACTTTTTCTGTTGGTTCTATTCTTCTCTCATATACATTGAAATCACAAATATAGCCATCTAATATTCTTTGTTCTCAGTCTCTGACTTATTTAATTTATCTTCTAAATTTCTGTAATGAGCAACTCTGATTATATCAGTCTCCAGCTCCCTATTATTGTGAGTGTAGATTTGTGCTTGGTCACTCATGCATATGCTTTTTTGTAGAAGTCTCATTATCTGTCTAATTGTAAGTGAACACTGAAGTCCTCATCCTTATTACCTAACAAATGATACTTCTATGGACCCCCATAGCAAGTATAGTCCCCATATTTTCTAATGTCTACTTTTCTATATATTACTATCTCTATCTCTTATCTATCCATTGATCTATAATTTCTTCACCAGGAATTAAAGGCAGGAATTATACCATGTGTCTTTTTATCCCCAGAGCCCAATGTGGTACCTCATACATAATAGGTATCTAAAAATATGTGATAGAAATATGGGAAAAATGAATGGGTGACCAACCTATCATCACTTCTGCACTGATAAATCATTTATAAAGAATGGGCATTCGGGAAACCTGAATTATGAGAGAGATGATTTTGATGACTTCCAGTCTCATCTTTCAGTGTCATACCTTTATGGTCCTTTGGCCCTAGCTTCTCAGATTCTTCATTAGTATGTATGAGGCACATTTCCCTTCTTGGGGAATTCTTTACACTCTGGGACGGTACGCCCATTGGTAGGATTCTAGGAATAGTCATGAGTTACTTTAAACTGTATTCAAAATTGTGTGTGTGTGTGTGTGTGTGTGTGTTTTGTGTGTGTGTGGAGAGAGAGAGAGAGAGAGAGAGAGAGAGAGAGAGAGAGAGAGAGAGAAACTGACTCTGACTGAAAGACCTTGACCAAAATGGTTAAAAGTCACTGTTCTGGCTTTATATTTCTTCTTATTAAAATTAACTTTAGCTATAATCTTATTTCCTGGGGGACTTGTGAGGTCACTAGCTTGCTTATCTCTGAAAACTAATGGCCATTACTATTAACTAATAGTAACTCATGACTATTCCTAAAATTAATATTATATTAATTATTATTAATATAATATCACTCTTATTATATAAGAAGGGCATAGTCTAAAGTCTATCTTTAGTAATAGTGATTTCTAGTGTCTGTTAGAATATTGTATATACATAGATTAGATTTGATTCCCAATCTTATCATATACTATTTATATTTCATCTCTGAATCTCAGTTTTCTCATCTAAAATAATATGGAGACCATGATGCCAATCTTAGAATGTTTTTATGGAGAGCAAGTTAGACAAGGCACAAAAACCACATATTCAAGATTCATAAGAAGTATATATCTGGTAGATGTTAGTTTTCATTCATAGTACTTGGAAATGTATTTAGGGTCCACCTCCACCACTCACTAACTGTGTCCTTGGAAAAGTTTGTTTGTTTTTTTTTAAACAATTTTGTGCCTCAGGTCTTCATCTGTAAAATGTGAAGACTGGATAAGAAAATAGAAAGACCTTAGAACATTGTCTTACACATAGTAAACAACAAATGTTAGCTATTGATATCACTGTTACATGAGTTAAAATTGGACTTTGTACATTTTATCTGCCTTCTTGTTGTATAAGTGATATTTGTAGTTTAACTATGAAGTCAAAACCCCTTATATTTGCATCAGATTTTTATAAAGATTTTATCACAGTGAGAAGTGTCTACAGATAATGATGAATGCTACTTCTATAAGCATATGTTTTTACCTTTTAGCATAAAAAGCAAAATAATGTTTTATTTGCCTCTCTGTTTGATACTTAAATCTGAACTCTTATAAGCTCTATCTCAATGTTGATTTTTTATTTACTCTTGTCTTTGTGAGAACAGACAGTTAAGAAGAAATGACAGAAAGACATGGGAAAGGAGAGGTGGAGAAAAGTCAGAAATTTCAAGCTTTGTTATAGTCCTCGGAAATTTCTCTGAATTTCTTGAGTTCATTGGTGTTACTTTTTAAAATTAGCTGCCTTTTTTGCCAGGCTGCTTTGCTAGATCTCAGAGAGAGCCATTTTGCGTTTCTCCACTTTGTTTTGAGGTTTCCATGATGATAGCAAGGTTTCATTGTGGTGGCTGATACCATCCTTGTTATTATCCATTTCCACACTTCTGGATGATTCACAGAACAATGCTCACCAGGGCCAACAAAATATACCTCCCACTGATATGCTACAAGGAGCTGCATTACCATGGTAATGATATAGGTTTCCTTTTTTATGTTTTTTTTTTTAAGATATACTGAACTATCTTTGTATTTAATTATGAAAATACCAAACTAACAATTTTTTTCTCAAAAGTAAGTCAGGGGCTGGGGTTGTGGCTCAGTGGTACAGCACTTGCCTAGCATGTTTGAAGCACTGGGTTCAATTCTCAGCTCTATGTATAAATAAATGAATAAAGTAAAGGTTCATTAACATCTAAAAAATATTTTTTAAAAAGTAATTCAGGTTACTTATTTCTTTCTGATTCTGCATCCTCACTTGCCAGGCCATGTATGTTTGGCCTATACCACTCTCTTTATACTTACCTCCTTATTACTTTATTAGAGGTCTGGCCATCCTTCTTCAGTGCACTCAGCTCCTTTACAACTTAGGACAAAGGTGATGCTGTTTCCTCTGCCTGAAACATTCTGTTCCTTTTTATCTAGCAACCATCTTACCTTTTTGTTGTTGTTTCTACTTAAATTTCAACTCTCTTGGGGAGGACTTCCCTGAATTCTTAGGATATAGATAAATTTCTAGTTATGTGTTCACTGAGATACTTTATATTCCCTCATATGTCTAATAAAAATAGTAACTATTTCACTTTGTATGACTCATGGTCTAATGTCTTTCTCTCCCATTAGAGTCTAAAATTTCAGGAAGGCAGAGACTTTTACCATATCATTCATGGTTCTATCCCAGGCATCTACCACACACAGGACCCGGCAGTGTGGCAGTATGTAGGTCTTCAGTAAATATTTTTGTTAAATGAATGAATGAAGACTCAGTTACAATGAACAGAGATGTGAGCAGTGGGAATATGAGGTTAAGTGAATAATTCTATAAAATGGGCCCACAGTGCTGACCCCCACATGCTTTTTTTTTTCCAAGAAGCAATTTACCTGTAGCCCTGCCTCACTTAATTCCACAGTAATTTGCATTCCTTAGCAAACTACCTGTTATCTGCAGAAGAAATGCAGGCTCCAAAATGAAAAAAAATGAACCTAGGGGAACTTTTTTGACCTTTACACAGACTAAATCCCAGAACTCAAAGATGAGGCTAATTTTCCCTAACCATATAATCTATAAGAACAGGTTCTAATTCGAACCAGTCAGCATAGGCCAAAGTGACCTAGATTTGTCATGCATGGTGGGGATTTGAAAGTCTGATGTCATCTTGCTGTTTGTCAAATCAAGAGGTTGACCTGGTGCAGCCTCTATGGAAACTTCTCTGGGACCCCAATAAAATAAGAGTACAGGAGAGACACACTGTCCTTCTCATCTCTGAGAGAACCCACTCTCTCCCTTGAGAGTGTCCCATTTTCCTCTTTGCTATATCTTCTAATAATATCACGCCTGTTACTCTAAGCAACATGTCTACAATTTTTCTGGCCTGATTATAAGAATCAGGGATTGAATGGGTATCTCTCTGCTTTTTCTGCTTCACCTAAGGCCTAATACCCTGTGGAGTTGGGAGAATTGTAATGTATTCAACTGTCCTTTGATTTATATGCAGGACATCTGCTGCTTTCAAATGCACTATTATAACTTACATTAAGGGTATTGCTTTAATGAGACATTTTTCTGTTGTTATCTATGCTCATGTGAAAAAGTCCAAATTTTACAATCACATGATGTGGGCATATGTAAGTAAGTAGAAAGGGTGAATAATGTAATTTATAAGAGAACCAATTTTATGAAAGTGTTTAAAACATTTGAGACCTTTTGCTCCTATTCAGTTTAAGCCAAATTCTCAACTAATATAATTCATTTTCTTGTTATATTAATTAAATTTACAGCAACAGGAAGTGGGAGGACACTTGATATTGAAAAACAAAAACCACAGAAGGCGCTTGCCTCATTACTGTGTTCTTCCAGCATGGTTATGAAATGCTTATTAAGATATTGAAAATCCCTACCAGCCTGAATTATTAGCTGGCTGTAGAAAACAACAAAGGAGCCGTAGGGTAAAAGAAAGGAAAGTACAGGTATTTGGAGTCAGATCTGAGTTCAAACTGCAAATTTTCCACTTTTTGCATGACTTAGGAAAAATTACTTAACTTCTCTAAATATGTTTCTACATTTATAAAATGGATTTATTAATATTTGCCTTGCCTATTCATTTTGAAAATATGAGAGATCATATGAAAAAATTAAAGAGCTTGGAATTTTATAAGATAGTGGGAAACAGTAGTTAAACTCTAACACCAATAGAACTGTAATACATTTCTAAAAACCAGTGTTATGGGCTGTCTGGTTTCCACCTTCCAGATTCATGTTTTGAGCTCTAAAGAGGTAATTAAGTTAAAAAGGAAGCTTTCAGGGTGTGCTATAACCTGTCTGACCAGTGTCCTTATACAAAGAGGAAACATTAGGGCACAGATAGCATAGACAGAGGGACAACTGTATGATGACACAGGGAGGTGTATGAGGTGGCTGTCTGCAGTCAAAGGAGAGAAGCCTCAGATTGAACCAATCCCATAGACACATTGATCTTGAACTCCCTGTCTGCATAACTATGAGGAAATCCATTTCTATTGTTTAAGCTACCCAATACCTGTGATGTTTATTATGGCATCCCTAGCAAACTAAAACATCCACAAAGATTGCTTGATTTTTAAAGGAAACCCATGAGAGATAACAGGCCTGAAAATATATGGAAGTATATTTTCCTATGAACTGGTAGTGCCCAGTTCATAAGAAATACTCTCAGCACATTAGTTGAATCTGTTGGCAAACAGTTCTAAAGAAAAGTTCAATATGGCTGCAGTTGTGGCTCAGTGGTAGAGTGCTTGCCTAGCATGTGTGAGGCACTGGGTTCAATCCTCAGCACCACATAAAAATAAATAAATAAAGATATACAAAATACAATAACTATTTAAAAAAGATTAAAAAAAATAAAAGCTTAATAGGTTGGGCATCCAGGGAGGTGTGTTGCTAACTAGCCTTAGGACCTTTATTTCTCTAGGTCACAATATTTTTGCCTATAGAGACAGGAGTTCAAAGTAAAGGGATTTTACTTTTCTTTAAAGTCAAAGAATTTAATTATTGCAAAAGCCTGATGTTCTACATGTGTTAATAGCAGAGATGGAACTTGATTCTGATCTTCAGATCCCCAGAGCAGTGTTTTACTTTCTTGCTATAAATTCTCCACAACCATGAAAAGTATTTTTAAGACTTTGAGGTCAGAGGGAGTTATTCAGATATTCCAGGGTTTTTCAACATTAAAAATGTTCTGTGGCAGAAATTTGCTATTGTTTTTACCATGGAACTCCTCTGATTTCCATAGATACAATATTTAAATGTTTGTTGACTGTACTGCATCAAAGATTGCTCTAAAGAGTGCTAATTTAAATGAAATCAACATGTAAAAGAACAAGCCACAAGCTACTCTGCTTTCTAAGAAATTTATCTTCTGTAATTACATAGCAAAAAGAAAGAAAAGTAAAAAATAAAAAAAGCCACATCTCTGGCCTACTTCCATTTGGGTCAAAAGCAAACCAGAAGCAAAATTTATATTTTGAATTGATGTTTTCTTGGTGATAAGGCCTCAAGGTCCAACCCATGTGCTGCTGCAAGATAAATCGGTGGCCATGTAAGTTTACCAAGGAAAGGTAATATTTATTTCAATTCTTCAATTTCATCATATAAAATAGTTTAGGGCTATATAGTAATGGCAAAGATTTTATTTAATACGATTTAGACAGGAATATTTGTTATCCTCTGTTTTTGAAACTATCAAAAGATAAATACTACATATACAACACTGAAATTTACCAATTTGATCCTAAACTAGAAAGAGGTAATAATCTTATATGCTTTATAACTTTTTTACTCTGTGTTGTATTAGTTTGAATATATCTAAACTGTGTTTCTTTACAATGGCACAAGCCACTGGACTTCTTGCTCTGATTAAATTACTTTTAAAAATTATAATAACAACTGCTAACATTATATGGAACAGTATCATCCAAACACTGCTCTAAATAATTTACCTGTATAAATTCATTAAATATTTACAACAAATCATTTGATTCTCACAACAATCTTTTTAAAAAATTTTTACTCTAATTTGTTATAAATGACAGCAGAATGTGTTAATTCATATTACACATATAGAATACAAGTTTTCGTATCTCTAGTTGTATACAATGTATATTCGCACCATTCATATCTTTATACATGTACTTAGGATAATGATGTCCATCTCATTCCATCATCTTTTTTACCTCCATGCCCCCTTTAATTTTTTTATAAATGACAGCAGAATGTGTTACAATTCATTTTACACATAAAGAACACAAGTTTTCGTATCTCTAGTTGTATACAAAGCATATTCACACCATTCATGTCTTTATACATGTACTTAGGATAATAATGTCCATCTCATTACACCATCTTTTTTACCTCCATGCCCCCTTCCTTCCATTCCCACCCCTGGAAGGATTATACAAACTCACAGCAATCTTATGGAGTAAAAGTCATTATCATTCCTATATTACAGATGAGAAAACTGAAGGATAGAAATATGTATCTAGCTCAAAGTTAGAAGGATTGTCAGTGGCAGCATTAAGATTTAAATCCAGAATCTATGCTTCAAATTTATTCCTGAACTGTCTCCCCAAAGGCAGCAGTCCTACATTACCAACATCCTACATGTAGCAGTGTGGCCTTTTCTCTACCTGTTTGATTTTATTTTATCAAGGCTTGATGATCCTCAGACAATGAATATATTCAGATTTATCTTTGGAGAATAAGGTATGAGATAAAAAAAGAACACTTATTACTACTAAATAATCCTACAAAGGTGATATTTGGAGATGTAAATGTGAATTGCTAATATTTCCAATCAGCCTTAACTCCATCTGTCCTGCTGAAATGTACAAATTAGAACCTAGACTTAGATTCCATTTAAGAAAAAGCTGGAGATTTTAGATGATGTCCATTTTTAACTGTCATACAGCCTCTATGTCTGATCAACAGAGTATAGTTATCTTACTGCATTTGTTTTTCCTGTTAAGAACAACCTGAATACATAACTTTGAAAATTGGAAGGTAGGAAAGTCGCACATGTTGAAATTTACATTGTTGATTTCATTAGATGTAAATCTTTTTCTTTCCAAATCCAAAGTTTATTGTTTCACATTTTCATTCCTAATAAGATTTCTGTTCTCATACTGTTTGGAAAACTTGTATTATTTTGAAGCCCATATTTGTTTTTATAAATTTCATTACATGCTCATCATTTTTTTTGTTTAAAATCATGTTTCAAAAATAGGAAGATGCAAAAGGTCTTTGAAATACATGAATGTTTCACAAAAGCTTGATCAGGCCTAATTCAAGAATCTGAAATCTGAAATGTTCCAAAATCTGAACCCTTTTGAATGCTGTGTTTCAAATTTTCAGGTTAGGCATGTTCAACCATTAAAGTCTGTGCAAATATTCTAAATCTGAAAAAATCCAAAATTTTAGACATTTCTGGTCCCAAGCATTTCAGATAAGGAATCCTTGGTCTCTGTGTACATGTGTGCATACACATGTAATTATAAAATGTTAGTTTTTCCCTTTACACATTTGAGAAATCAACAAATTTCAGTACAGGGTATTTTAGTCAATTAAATACTTGGTGCTTTCTCAGCATCTTCAGGCAACCATGGATTTCTGGGGGAAAATGGATGAATAGCCCATTGTTAAGGATCACTTTTTAGATGGCTCTCTAGCTTCTATGGCTTGTGCCATTGGTACAGTTTTCTAAGTGGTACGTTCCTGGTTAAAAGCATCCTGTTCAGTCAATCTTTCAATCTGTCTTATTATCCTATTTTTTGAGATCCCTAGACACTTCTATGCTGATATTAGACCATCTGTAAATATTGATATTTGGTCAGAGTTCCTGGCCCTCTCCAGACTTGGATCTTAACTTGACCAAGGCAGAAATGGTTACAGTGGCCTTAAGCAAGGAGCTTAAAATCGTATTGCCTAAATCAGATATCTGTTATGATATGAGTCCCAGTGCAGCTTCTAATTCTACAGATCTCCAACATTTACTATACCAATGCCTATCTTTTCAATTGGATAGATAGATAGATAGATAGATAGATAGATAGATAGATAGATAAAGATATATTTATATAACATTCAATCCCATTTTTTTTTCTGCCTAATATACAAGTTGCATGTTAAAAGTTGCATCTGAGCCTATTCTAAATCAAAGTTCATCTCTCTGATACCTTAATGCCCAATTGAAATTTTGCCCACCCCTATCCTGAGAAATAGATTCAATTAACCATATCTTGAACTTTTGAGCAGAGTCTTGCTTTGGTTTGACCTACTACTCCAAACAATAATTCTTATTTCCTTATTAGTTCCCCACATATTGCATTAATAATTACTTGAATATAACTGAACTTCTCTACCTGTTGATGTATTTATATAACCTTTTTGCATAAGACTATTCAGCCAGGTTAATTTATTATGGTCTTTATGCTGCCACTAGATCCAAACATGTCTAAACCAAGAACCTGTCACTATTATGGCATAGAAGTCTTTTTACAATTCTGATAAAATATATGTAACACAAAATTTACCATTTTAATTCTTTTAAGTGTGTAGATAAATGACATTAAGTACATTCATATTATTATGCAATCAATATCACTATCCATCTCCAGAAATTTTTCATCATCCCAAATTGAAACTCTACCTTTATTAAACAGTAACTACCCATTCTTCCCTCTTCATAGTCTCCAGTAACCACTGCAGTAGCTTATCCCCTTTATCTGTGGAGGATACATTCCAAGAATCCAAGTAGGTGCCTCAAATCATCAATAGAATTGAATCCAGTATATACTGGTGTGTGTGTGTGTGTGTGTGTGTGTGTGTGTGTGTATTAGAACCTGAGTGCAAATTAGAACTTATAAGAAAAAGCTGGAGATTTTAGATGATGTCCATTTTAATTGTCATACAGCCTCTATGTCTGATCAACAGAGTATAGTTATCTTACTGCATTTGTTTTTTAAATAAATTTTATTATTATATAAATAGATATATATACACACACACATACATATATACATGAATATATATACACTTACATATATACATGTATATATATACACATTCATACACAAATTTCATCTTTTCTTTTTTAATATTTATTTTTTAGTTATAGTTGGGCATAATGCCTTTATTTTATTTATTTATTTTTATGTGGTGCTAAAGATTGAACCCAGGGTCTTATACGTGCTAGGCAAGCGCTCTACCACTGAGCCACAACCCCAGCCCCTCATCTTTTCTGCTTAATAATGTACTTATCATGGGTTTTCACCTCCATAAATTTTACAGTTTGAGATACATAGCAAAAGATCATGGACTTTTTTTTTCTTCCCAATTTCATAGATAGAAGATATATTTCTTCAGATATAGTAGCAATCTCAGCATACACTTTTTTTTTCTTTCCTCATTAAGACCTTATACCATTTCACTTTAAGGAAATCTTTGGCATATCCATATTGTAAGCATGACTATTCTTGTTTTGCAGTTATTATTAAGTAAATAAGGGTTATTTGGCCACAACCACTGTGATACTACAATGGAGTATATAATAACTGAGATGTTACTACTGACTAACCAGGGGATAGTGTGTACAGAGTGGATAAACTGGAGAAAGGGATAACTCACATCCTAGATAGGATGAATTATGACAATGTAAGATTTTTATCATTCTACTCAGAATGAAGTACAATTTGAAAACTTATGTTTATTTCTGGAATTTTACAGTCAAAATTTTAATGCTATGGGTAGCTCTGAAAGTAGAAAACTATGAAAGTGAAACCATGCATAAGAAGGAACTATAGTATTTTATTTTTTGTGTCTGAAAATTTGGCTATTCCTGGGTACCCCATATTATTGTAATCATTAAATATTTTTCTTGTTGTGTTTGGTATTTATCAGCTTAATGTCTTCAACATTTAAACATGTTGTGGCACCTTTCATAATTTAATGCCTTTTAAGACAAAATAATATTTCATTGTATATATATATATATAATATATCTTGTATATCTCTTCATATCCATTGAGGCACATTTGGATTGTTGCCACTTTTTAGATATTACAAATAATAATGCTATGACCATGGATGTACAAATATCTCATGCTTGTTTTCTGTTCTTTGGGGTATATAACCAGAGGTAGAATTATTGGACCATATGGTAATTATGTTTAATGTTTTTTAAGGAACTACCATCCTGGTTTTTATATCAGCTGCACCATTTTATATTTTTCACCAACAATACCCAAAGTTTCCAATCTCTCTTTATCCTTTCCAATACTTGTTTTTCTGGTTTTCTTTTTAGTTCCATTTTGATAATTGCAATCTTAATACATGTGAAGTGGTATTTCCTTGTGTTTCCATTTGCATTTCCCTAATGATGTGGAATCTCTTTTCAAGTGCTTGTTGACCATTGAGATATATTCTTTAGAGAATTATGTATTCAAGTTCTTTGGCCATTTTAAAATTGAGATGTTTAGTTTTGCTTTTCTTGAGTTTTAGGAGTTCTTTACATACTCCGGATATTAATACCAGTTCAGTGTATGCTTTGGAAATATTTTCACCCATTTTGTGGGCTTCCTTTTGACTCAATTGATAGTGTGCATTGATGAAAGAAGTTTTAAATTTTGATGAAGTCCAATTTATCTATTTTTTAATCTGTGCTTTTAATGTTATTCTGAAACATAATATCCAAATCCAATGTCAGAAAGTTTTCCCCTTATATCATTTTCTGAGAGTTATAGATCTTACATTTAGGTGTTTGATGCATTTGGTTAATTTTTGTCTGTAGTATAAGGTGCTAACTTTGGGTTTTTTTTTTTTGTTGTTGTTGTTGTTGTGTTTTTTTTTTGCATCTAGATATCCAGCTTTCCCAGTACCATTTATTGAAAAAACTGTCCTTTCCTGCATTGAATGGTTGTGGCAACCTTGTCAAAATCATTTGATCATATATAGGAGTTTATTTCAGGGTTTTTTATTCTACTCCATTGGTATATATTTTTGCCTTTATGGAAGTACCACACTGCCTTGATTGCTATATATTTATAGTACATATTGAAGTTAGGAAGTGTGTGATTCATCCAACTTCATTCCTTGTTTTTAATAAAGAGGTTTTCTTTGCCTATTTTTGTTTTGCTATCAGGGTACCTTGAAATTCCTTATGCATTTTATTATTTATGTTACTCTATATCTACAAAAAATTATTGAAGTCTTTTGTATATAATTCAGCCTCTCTTTTGATCTCCAATATGGCTTATCAATTTGGAGAAGAGGACTTATGGACGTATACTACAGCAGCTAAACAGAAACTTTCTAAGTCTCAGGGAGGCCTACACCCATGAAATATAAATTAAGACCATAATGAAGTCCAGTATATACTGCCAAAATGACTACAATAAAAATAAGGAAATTATCAAGTATAACAAAGATATGGAGCAATCATAATTCACATAAGCTGCTGGTGGAAGCATAAACTTTTATAAGCAACTTGGCCAGTATATGATAAAGCAAAACATGCACAGCTAAGATCTAGCAATTCTACTTGTAAGCATATACAAATCTATACATATGATTTTCAAAAGTCTAACTACAATATTGAAAGCTACACTATTTGTAATACATAAAACCTGAAAAATACCCTAATATCCACAGATGTTCACTATCAATAAATTGTTGTATAGCCATATCATTCTGTACTCTAGAGCAACAGGAATGATTCACAACTATATTCAACAATATGGATGAACCTTAGAACCATGAAAGAAGCCAGACAGAAAGAATAGATACTATTCGATTTCATTTATACAACAATTTTGAGAGGTAGAACTTTTAGGAGGTGATTAGGTCATTAATGGATTAATATCCTTAACCAGATGGTGGGTATGTTATAAAAGAAAGTTTGCTATACTCTTGCTGTTCCTTGCATGTGTACTTTCTTGCTCTTTGGCTTTGCCTTGAGGTGACATAGCAAGAAGATCCTCAATAGATAATATTGCCTGAATCTTGGACTTCCCAGTCTCCAGATCTATGAGCCAAATAAGTTTCTATTCATTATATATTACCCAGTCTGTTGCCAGGCATGGTGGCAAATACCTGTAGTCTTAGCAACTTGGGAGGCTGAGGCAGGACTATTGCAAGTTCAAGGCCAGCCCAGTAAATAAGGGAGATCTTGTCTCAAGGTAAAAAGAAGAACTAGGGCAACTTCAATATTCTTTTATAATAGCACAAAATAGACTAAGACAATAGTGGTTATATTTAGGAGAGGAAGGGACTGAACAGAACATGAGGATAGGTTTGGAGGTTGTTGATAATGTTTTCTTTTTTGATTAGATTTGTGAAAAAACATCCATCTATGTACTTTATAATATACTTTCTTTGTATTTTTCTCTGTGTTGTATTTCAATATTTTAGAAACAAATAATTAAATAGTTCAGGTAAATTTGGAGTGGCCTAAATTGAAATCCCAACTGTACCTATTGCTAGTTCTATGACTGTGGTCAAATTTCTTGATTTCTTGAAAAGCCATAATATCCTCACCTGCATAATAATGTAATGATGTGGGTGGTGATGCTGATGATGACAATGATAATAAGAAATAGAAGAAGAAATATTTTCATGACACTTTGGGGCCCAAAACAATTCTAATCATGTCATTTCAATTTCATTCTTACAATAACTCTGTTGAGTAGATATTAGGTAATATTATTGTCTTCATGTAATTGATGAGGAAAGCTAGGAACAGAAGTGTTAAGTAACTAGCCCAAGGTCATCCACATGCAGAATTCACAACCTAGGCAGCATTTCTCAAGAGTTCATACTCTTACCCAATATGTCCTTCTGTAAATAGGGCTAAAACCCCAAGTGGTATTTAAAAGAATTCAGAAAACTGTAATGCAACAGACATATGTCAGGTCTCCTTAATTATCACGAACAAGAAAACATTGCCTCTAGCTCTCCTTTCTGTGCCCACTTTTCATAGTCATACTCTGGCCCACAAGTAGCCAGTTCAGCATTGATTTGATCACAAGCCTAGATTCCTTTATCTTTCTGGTTATAAATTGTTATTAAATGCCCTTTCAAGCTTTGGAGAAGTTTATGTAGAGGTTACATGTTTCCATCTTACGCCAGTTTCTTTCCATAATTATATGTAGAAAGGGGACTTTTAATGAAATGGTATTTTTTAAATCTCTATTTTCAATGCTTAGCAGAGGGCTTAGATGCATTAGGTGCTCATTAGATACTTGTCTAGTTAAACATTCAAATGGAAGATATTTACTTCCTTGGAGACCCATAGTTATTTTATCATTCATAGTTAGGGTAAGTATCAATATGTGGTTTCTTGATTAAAGGTCTTTTATATTGCTGTCGAAGCAATACAAAACAAAAGATGATTACTGGAAAGCAGTGAGATAAGTTCTTTGAAGCAGTTTATTTATTTGTTTTAAGCACTTCCAAATTATACCATTCTGATAACAATTTATTTGGTCCATAAACATGGTACCAACTCAGCTACTCACCAAAACTTTTCAGTTCACTCTGTTGGACTATCTCTTTCTGGGGACTCATCTCAATTTTTATCATGGAAACCAACAAAAAAAATAAGTTGGTGTTACATATTTTACAACCACAATTTTGGAAACACATCTGTTCTATAAAGAGGAAAAGCATTTCTTATAATGGTCGCTTGCTCTATGCAATGTGAATGACATTGTTTCTCTTGTGTTTAATGAACTTTCCCTTTGTCTACTTGCCAGTTGGATGTAGACATGAGCAATTTAAAATCATGGCTCTGATTCTGGTCTCATTCCTATATTGTGATATCCTTGGCTGCATCATGTTACAGTGAAATCCATTGGACTTCTTGCCAACAAGGATAACCACAGAGCCATTGCAATCTTCACTATTGCTTAATTTCCTCTGTGTAAGTTTTGGTAGCCTGGCTGGGACATCTTTAGTGTATTTTCCTGGCTATCATCACGTTTTCCATCTGCCAGTATTTAACACTGCTCAGGTATGAAATCATAAGCTAAATAGCTTGCTCCAATTTATGACTATATTATAGGGGCAAAAGATGAAATTATCCACATTTTAATTAAATCAAAGAAGAAAATAAATGGAGGAGATAGAAGGATCTCACTGTGTGCATGCAAGTGAGGTAGCTATTAAAAATTATTTGACTTTCTCATCTCAAATTTTAGTAGCACTTCAATAGTAACTTGAGGTCTTAAGGCAAATGTCTTTTTCTGGCCTTGGAGTAAAGCCATGTGAGAAATTAGAAGGATGGTACAGTTAAGGTGCTCAGTTACCATAGTTTTAACACGTGAATACTCAATTGAAGTGATTTGGGTCCTGATTATGATCTCTATATATCAGTTGGCTTGTCTTATGTGCTGAGACATACATGTGTGGTTTTATTTTGGTTTTTGCTTAAAATTGTATTTCTTCCCAGGGAACAAATGAGAAGTCATGGATGTTACAATTAGGTGGTAGTGGCAGCTATTGTTTTTAAAAACTTAAAATTAACACGATCTAGGGCAGGCCTTTTCAAACTGTAGGTTGGGTATCAACTGTAGGTTATAGATTTACAAGTCATAAGTATTATATTTAAAAATTAAAATAGAAAAAAGTAGAAAACAGCATTATGCATCATATGTAGTTAGGGTAAGTTTCAATTTGTGAAACTTTTGTGTATACATGCCTGTGTGTACAAGGTCAGATGTCCAACATACTTCTTCTGTATGTTTAGGTTAAAAAAAGTTTGAAGTCTTCTGATTTAGGGATAGATTAAGAACCATTGTCCACCTTTTATAATCTTGTCATAATAAATGATGAGGCAATTTCTGCTGATTAGAGAGGGCTCAAAACCTGCTAGTATTAATGTGTTAAAATGAATTATAAATTTTCTTTTAGAGGTGCTGAAAATATCAAGATGACCTAATGTTAAGATTGCTCTAAATCAATGATCTTTACATTAATTCATACATAAGAGTAATAGATCTGAGTATATGGATAAGGTTTAAATCATCTTTCTAGGAAAACTCCATTTGGCAAATAAATAAATGATAAGATTCTAGTTAAATGGGAATCTCTGAGAGTACTTCAGAAGACCTGATATTTTCAACTGTGGAAGCCTGCTTGAAGCAGAAAGAGCCTTCTCTATACACACACACACACACACACACACACACACACACACACACAGTGGTTGTAGTTACATTGAAATTTCCAGTGTTTTGGGCCCTGTTTAGGATCCTGTGATATTCCTTTGAGGCCTCTTTAACACAATTCTGGTATAGTTACTCATATCATAATTCAAGCTATTTTGGTCTTCAGTTATTTTCGTTTCAATGAGAAAATTGAGTAGGCTATTTGATGATTCATTCGTTTGCAACATCCATGGCCTGAAACCAATCAGGTTTGTCTCATCTGCAAAGCGTGTGCTAGTGTCCATCTATCTATGAGCTGTCTTTTCTCACCCTCATTTGAGTATATATATACTCCCTGGCTTCCAGATACAGACAACTTCTAAACCAACCACTGGTTTTGCCTGAATTTTAAAAAATGCTTTGATTTTATCTACGTGATCTCAGATTAGAATCGTGAGTAAAATTTTCATTTTTTTCCAGCTAGGCTTGCTATTTTATAGAAATAGTCTGAGATGTTTGATTGTGGTTATATATACTATGTGGCAACTCATTTGTCTGACTTTGACAGAGTGGCATTTTGAACAGCCAAACCATAGTGTTTGCTAGCCTTGTTTATCTAAGGATCAGAGGGAATATGGTTATGTCAATATGCACAAAATAAATGGATAATGGAAATAGCCATTCGTTTTATATTGCCCCAGTGATCAAAGACGATCACCACTTGATTTATCTAGCTGTGGTGATCAGACTTAATCAGAAAAATGACAAATTGATGGATCAACAGTGCTATGAGTTTGTTGCTACCTAAAGTTTGTCATAATCATTCAAAGAATATTCCATTGTTTGTTTTGTTATATTGTTATTTGGGGTCAATTTTACTGTTAAAATGGGCACATATTTGATAAACAGCAAGCCCTTTAGTGTGGCAAATATGATGTAAATGTCTCTGATTGCATTTGCAATGACAATCAATTTCTGTCTCTAATTACATTAATTATAGCATTACATACCTTTTCAATTTGCACAGGATTGTACTCAATTAGGTTCATGTTGTATTTCAATAAAGCACTTTTGCCACTGTCATAAATCTTTGGAACACTATGCCATGGAGATAGTGGCAACTGAAGATTGATCTGCAGTGTTGGAATTCAGTGGGAAATCATGTCTTGTTATTGATTACTAAAAGAGTCATTAATTTATGAAAGCTGGTTGGAGATTTTGGCAAGTTTGGAACTTATTTCAAAATCATTCTCAATCCTAGCCACAGCTTTTCTCACAGACAGGCAGGCAGAGAAGGGGACGGAGCAGGGAGAGAAAAGGAAAATGAATATAAATTAGAATTTTAAAATTGCAAAATGAATATATGTTGCATTGTGCTAAACAGAGTGTGTGTGTGTGTGTGTGTGTGTGTGTGTGTGTGTGTGTGTTTATATCAAGGTCAGTAGGAACCTGACTATTACCAGGCCACAATCAGGTTGAGTAATTGGTTTCTGACAGAAATCTTTATTCTCTCAGAAATTTAACTGACAGAAAACACCTAGCTATTCAGTGTAAAAGCAGATGGCTCACCATAAGAATTCAAGTATCAGGTGAAAAACAGCTCACAGTAAGCTCTCTTTCCCTGCTTTCATAATAGGAATACTCTAAAGGTACACTCTGGTTTTTAGGCACTAATTAAAATGGTATAAAAAGGAATCTAGAACTAGTTTGTAAAAGGAAGAAAGGCTTCATGTCCAGGAATCTCATAATTTTTTATTTAGTTTCCGATATAATAAACCAATGTGACCATGTATAACATGTAATTTAGTTTTTATTTATCTCTGGTTTTTAAGTCTATATTTTGTTTACCTTATCTTCATTTAGGGCTTTGAAGTACCTGTGACTAATTATGTAAGTTGACAGATTGGAAACAGAGAACCCATTTTTTCATTATCTTTTTTTCCTTCTCCTTTTTTAAATTCAGAGAATGTTTGGAATAATATACGTTATGTAATGAGAGGGAGCTTCTGAGGTTTTACCTGCGGGTGGAAGATTTGAACACTAGCAATGTAACACATCTGATAAAGAGAGAAACCTACTATTATTGTTGCTAGATTTTTATTTCTATGGTAACCATGATGTCACTGGTGCCTGCAATGCTTAAACCTCCCATATCTAATAACTTGAGCTGATCTGGTAGGACCAAAATATAAAATGAAAAAATTCTAATTAATAGAATGTGATCTCTAGATGTAACAGTACAGATAATGTTTGGAAATGTAAAAGGCTGAATATCTTGGTTGGGACTGAAAGAAAACTGTAACATAGAGTCTATTTTATTAAAAGGAAAAGCATGGTTTTATAAAAAAGGGTAATGAATATGATGAGTATAAAGGAGATTTAAAAATACAATAGAGAAGGAGCTATCGAATATACAATAGCCTTTATGATTGGTAGCTACAGAATGGGGGGGTTCGTGCTTTGGAAATTAACATTTAATTTCTGTTAAATACAGAGAATAAGTGACATGTATATAGTCTACCAACAGACAGATAAAAAGCATATTAATTATTTTGTTATATAGAATTATTGAATATCTACTCCTTTTTCTAACTAAACTACCTTCATTTTCTCTCTAGAGCTACAGGAAGCTTTCTCTTTGCTATTATTATGAACTATCTTTGGCAAAAAAATATGCAGCCACTTGCTTGCTGAGCTCTAATCTATCCTCTTTGGGAGGAGTGAACTTCTTACCCACGTAGGCACAGGCTGGCAAAAAAAAGCTGTATTGTGCCCATGTTCTAGGGGAGAAGAAAAATATTGGAGGCACTAATAACAACCAGAAAACTCCCAGAGCATTTACAAAGGGGATCCTTGGATGACTCGGAGTGGGCCTCTTCCTCTATTTTCTTCAAAGTGACCTTTATTATTCTTCAGCAAAGAAGCTTTTTACAGTCAAGACAAGGGGTTGGAGGAATAAATAGAAGTCTCCTGTGCCTGTCCTGTTTTACCCTCAGAGACAAAAAGCCTGGTTCTCTTTTCTATTCAAACAGGGAGATTGTCCTTCCTGCTTGACATCACCTAGATGACCCCATAATAGCAGAGGGGTGGGAGGTTGTCCTAGGTAGGTCAAAGTTTTAAGACTGTTTCCTAGGTTAATATTGTGAAGCCCCTTTGTGGTGCTAGTTTTATTAGTTTCCAAATTAATGAAACTCATTGTTTGAGGTCTAATGTTTTAAATATTTCACAGGGGACAATTCTTACCCATTAGATAATGACTTCCTAGCTTGATCATATGCCTGCCAGCACTATTACTTTTCTATTGTTATCTGACTACAGCTATCAACTATATAGACATTAGAGTGATAAAAATTCATCTGGTTGACATATAAGCTAAAATCCAGCTGACTATGAGCTCTGTAAATCTCTGCCTTATAAACACTTGTATCCTTGATAACATATTGCGAGAAGAGACAAAATGAGAATAACTCTTTGTACTGCACTGACAGCACAAAGTCATTCAGCTTTCAATGGGCAAAATGCAACATTTCCATAAAGAAAATATGGATTTATATTTCCAGGATTGATGTCGTATGACTTAAATTACCTCTCACTTATCATTTACATATTTATGTATCCTAACAGTGGAAACAAACTATTTTATGCATAAAGATATTGCTAATTGTACAATGAAAAATACCTTATATTAATAATATTGAATGTAGCTCACATCCATTTATCATTATAAAATTGTACTTTGCAAACACCAGGTGCCTGAGATTATATGCTTGGCAAAGTACAGAGAAAATGACATGAACGTAATCCGTGCTCACACTGAGAAAAGATCTAAAGAATTTCTAGCATTATTTGCATAAAATATCATCTAGAAAGGAAAATTAAAGCTTCTCTTTCATTGCATCGTCTAATGATATTAACATGTGGCGAAGTACTTTATGTGATGCAGTATAGAGTAGAGGTTAAGAGGATGCCCTTTAGAGACGACTGCCTGTTCCAGCACCACCTCTGCCAAGTATCAAGGGCACTTTGACCTTGGTGACACATTCTGAACATCTGTGCCCCCATTCCCACATCTTAAAATGAGGTCAGTGGCAGTGCATATACCAGAGCTTTGTTTTGGGGATTAAATACCCACATATAAAATTCTTTAAGGATGTGCCTGGTCTACATTTAGTGCTCAATAAATATCAGCTACATTTATTAACTCTTACCATTTCATTGGGTTAAAATTACCCAAAGTCAAAAACCTGGAAGGAGGGGGAAGTAAAGAAAGGAAGTATAATAGTTCATATATGAAAAAATATTATACTGCTGCCATACTTAGTGGTGCATGTCTGTAATCCCATGTACTTGGGAGGCTGAGGCAGGAGGATTGTGAGTTCAAGGCCAGCCTTGGCAACTTATCAAGACCCTGTCTCAAAAATAAAATGGGCTGGAGATGTAACTCAGTGGTAAGCACTCCTGGGTTTATTCCCAGTACTATAAAATAAAATTATACTGTTATTTTACCCTTAGTATGTTAACAAGATTTTAGAGAAAAATTTATTAATTTTTATTTTTTTATGTGGTGCTGAGGAAAAAAATCAGAAACTTCTGTTTTTTGTCCTCTGTGTTTCCAACTGCCCAGAGCTTCCCAAATTATTATTTTGTTTAGCACCTCCAATCTTAAATATGAGTTGGTTCCTACACGTAGCCATGTGCTTCCCATTGCTGAGGGATGGAAATAATGAAAGCTCTTTTTCTAGCACTTTATCCTTTGACCCTTAATCTGTTCCAAGCAGCTCTGTCCATGCCTGACAGATACCTCAACCATGTAACAGTGCTATTATTGCTAGTTCTTGAGAGTGATTCTTCAAGGGCAATATTTGCTTTAGATGTTTGTGTTGTATCATTGCCATTTTTATGACTTTCATATAGTGTCACATGCTTCTAGCTACCTCTCCTATTATTAGCTATTTGATGGAAAAGAACTTTTTCTGTATCCCAAATCTACTGCATTGTCAATCATTGTTTTGCAAGTAAACTTACAGAAATCCTAAACAAATGACCACCAAAGATGACACTTACTGGCCCTGGGGAAGAAAATGATTAACACAGGAGAATCCAAGATAAAGAGAGATAAAGATTAACACTTAGAATCCAAATTTGACTCCATCACTTATTAAATGATTTTGTGTAAATTAGCTAACCTCTGAAATTTATATTCTATACAATGAGTTGGTGATCATTCTTATCTTTAGAGTTGTTATAGGCATCTAGTGAGATGATTCTTAACAAACTGATTTGTGGGGCTAGGGTTGTAGCTTAGTGGTAGAGTGCTCACCTAGCACATGCAAGGCCCTGGGTTTGATCCTCAGCACCACATAAAAAAAAATATAAATAAATAAATAAATAAAAAGAAACTGATTTGTAAGCTAGATATTTTTGGACAATTATTTACTATGGTGGTGATAGTGATTTATAACTTAGCCTACAAATTCTGCTAGATTTTGGTGACCAGTCTCCTTTTTGTTTAGATGATGTTCCACTTATATGTTGCTATATAACAAAACGACCTTAGTGGCTTGAAACAACAGCAACAGCATTTATTTTGCTTATGAATTTGTGATTTGGACAGTGCTTTAGGAGAACAATTCATCTATGTTCCACTGGGTATCAGTTCCGGGAGGTTTAGAGGCTAAAGTCATCTCAAGTCTCATTCACATGTCTGGCAGTTGTTCAGAGAGAGAGACAGATTAAGAGACAGAAACAGGCAGAAGCTGTATTTGCTTTCTTATAACCTCTGAAGTCACGCTGTCATTTCTATGATATTGTGATAAAAGAGAGTTACTAAGGCTCACTCGTATTCAAGGGGAAATGTATTTCTACATTTTGATGGAAGGAATATTCAGGAATATGTGGACTACCCTAGACACTACCACCAGCACCTTTAACACTACAGGCTGCCATTTTTGAGTGTTTAGAATATGCCAGGTAATATACAGTTATTTAATCCCCACAAAATATCTCTGAGGTAAACATGAGCTGCAGAAAATGATGCTCAGATATTAAATAACTTGCCCAAGGTTACTAATGGGAAGATCCGGGGTTAAATTCAAAGTCATGTTAACTACCACAATATATATTATTTCCCTTTGTGTCATTGCACTTGTGTGATGATAGAAATACATTTTTTTAATGGAGTGTGACTGCTAAGTTATCAATCAGTGAGTAAAATTTGTCTAGCTCTGTTGTTCTGACAGAGGAACAAATTTGATACCTGTAAATAGGTGTTGCTTAAAAAAGTTATAAGAACCTGCACTCTGAAATGAGTGCCTAACTTTAGTCAAAGAACAATTTAAAACTCTTAAAATCAGCACCCTTTTAATAATCAGCTCTCAAGAACTTCTAAGATTCTTGATGTTAGATAGCCTAGAGGTGTCTAAGTCAGAAACCCTTGGGAGTGTGTAGTTCAAAGAATGATTGAAAATAGTTAGTGGCCCAGCTTCTTGGTCACTCATTTGATGGGTTCTGTGCTTCAGGAATTATGGCAAGTGGAACCCTTCATGAGATGATGGCCAGACACTTTGGATGCAGTGACTGTGATTTATTTCTATGACCAATGTTAGGTGATTACAGTGATCATTGCCAATGTCATTCAACTTTTGAACTCTGCCTAGCCTTGTTTATAGAGCTAACAGGTTGCATACTTATTTGTTGATTTTTGGAAAATCCCAACAGTTTACCCTTGCCTGAATTGCCTTGATTGACAGTATGATATCATTAATTTAACTTAATAAGTGCACAGCTCTCTGCTTTTCTTGGCTCTGTCAGCATAGTCTCATGGAGGGTGGTAATGATATGTGGGAGGCAAACAGCTGTATATCATTGTCCTTGAAAGTGGAATGATTTGGAAACTAAAAGAGACCCGCAAAGGAGAGAAATGTGAATTGCTAAGCTTATTGTCTACCATACTTAATGTCAAACGAAATGGGTGAAATGAGATTGATAGCATCATTAGTTAGCCATGGCTTTTGGGATATTAAAATTCAAAAATGCAAAAAGATAGTTGCACTTATAGAGTTACATACTCATATCCATATCATTGCTTTACTAAGTTAGATTAAACTATTGTTACTGTTTAGGTATGTGGTGTCCCCCAAAAGCTCATGTGTGAGACAATCCAAGAAGGAGATGAAATGATTGGTTATGAGAGCCTTAATTCAACCTCTGAGTTAATCTCCTGAGAGGGATTAACTGGGTGGTAACTGAAGGCAGGTAGGATGTAGCTGGAAGAGGTGGGTCATTGGGGGAGTGCCTTTGGGGTATATATTTTGTCCCTGGTGAGGAACTCTTTTTGTACTTCCTGGTGCCATGTTCCCAGCTGTTTTCTTCTGCCACATATTTCTGTCCTGATGTTCTGCTTCACCTCAGATCTCACTGAGAAAGGAGTAGGCTGCCTATGGACTGAGACCTCTGAAGCCATGAGCCCCCAAATAATCTCCCTTTCTAAAATTGTTCTTGTCAGGTCTTTTGGTCACTGCAGTGAAAAAACTGACTAGAACAATTATATTGTTGGCTGCAAGGAATGTTGCCTTTTAAAAAGATTAACATGTTAAAATAAGTGAAGCTGGGCACAGTGGTACAGGAGGCTGAGATAGGAGGATCATGGGTTCAAAGCCAGCCTTAGCAACAACAAGGCACTAAGAAACTCTGTGAGACCCTGTCTCTAAATAAAATACAACAAAAAAATAGTGCTGGCTGGGCATGTGGCTCAGTAGCTGAGTATCCCTGAGCTCAATCTCCAGTAGCCAAAATAAAAAAAGTGAAATATTTAAGGTACAGGACAGATTTCAATTTTTCTGTATTTGTTTGCTTTTATGATGTTTAAGGGAAATAAAATAAAATTCTTTCATTCATGAGATAAATATTTTTGGTCCATGAGGTCAATTATTAAAGGCCATTTCCTTAAGAGTATGTTTTGTTTTAGGGGAATGCTTATCCCAGTTTGGGCAGAAACATTCCTAGAATAAATTCAATGAGAAGAAATTCAGTGCATACAAAATGAACTTAAGATGCTGTGAGTAGCTATCCATCACATTTTTCTCTTGCTCAAACCTTTGTTTTTTAGAAGAGGGAAGTTTATTGAAAGGTTAAATCCATTGTTTATAGGCCTACATAAATTTTTATTTTTTATTTTTCTTTTTTGGCCTGCTAAGTATGAAACACTTCCTTTGTATTGTTTGTCAAGTGAAGGCTAAAATGGGCAGTTGCCCATGAGAAGGACACATGTTTTACTCCACAGAGGCAGATATTTGATGAGAATATGAGCATTTGGCGAGCACATAATTATCTTATAAACATTTGTTTTGTGATTATTTGAACAAAAATACTTCTTTTAAAGAGAACAAGAGAAGTGTATTTCATTGTTTATCACTTTAAGCATATTATTTCATGCCAAGGTTAAAGAGGCAAAAGTTGATGTTGTACCTGTTAAGCCATAACTATTTATTTCAAGATGTTTCCTGTTTTGATAGATTTTTCAAGAAACTGAACTCATTTTTCACTGTATCTATATAACTCTAGATATCTAACACTTGAGTTTCAGAAGTCAGGGCCAGAGAATCCAGATTACAGGTTTAATATCATGGAAAATTTTAGATGTTATTAAATAGCAAGCAGATCTTAAATTTTCTCAAGGTTTATGAGTATAATAAATGAAAAATGGGGCACAGATGAGGTGTTTACTAGTATATGCTCTCTGCACAAAATCAGCCAAGGTGTGTATGACCATTAGATGTTTCATCCCACAAAACGGCTGTACTCTAAAACCTATATTATTTTGATTGATTCAGAACTGTCTGAAGAATTCATGACATTGAGATTGTGCTTCTCTCAAATCTGGATAAGATTTCTCTACAAATATTTTATTGATGCCTATAATGTGTATGCTGTAAGCAGAAGAGAAGATCTGCTATTATATGCTAGATCAGTGAATTTGGATGCAGAGCTGGGGAGAGGGTAGATATATGGAATATTCTAAATTGTATGTTTATGGCCCAAGTCTAAGCTTATTGAGTATAGGTACCTGTCTCAAAGAATTTTAAAATATTATATAAAATTTGATAAAAAATAGTCTACTTTGTTGTCTTTCAGAATCCACAAAATGGGAAGAATTAGCATGGCTATCTGAGTAACTGAGTTTCAAATATATGCTTCCTCTTGATTGTTTTGAAAATGGAAAAACCATGCATTCAACCCACAAATATATTCTGAGTGTCTAACATGGGCCACAGTTCATTACATTGAATTATAATTATTGCTTACCAATAGTTTTTCATGACTAGACTATTTTCTTTAGGAGAAAAGAGATTATGCCATAGTCTAGTAAGAACCTCACCTTTGCTGTGTATTATATTAAAATATTTTGTAAATGACAAAATTTAATTTAGTATAGGTCAGTTTAGAATGGATAGAAACTTTTTAGCATGCAAATAATAAAAAAGCAACGTTCAATGATTGATAGAGTGAACTTTATGAAATATCATAAATATTTGACTACCCCAAACCAGCAGGAATCAGTTTAAAAAACAGGACAAATTAGGAATATAAATGAGGCAGATGAAGGGTTAATATCGATAACAGACAAAATTCATACATTTTAAAGGGAAATTGACTGTAACACTCCCATAGAAAAAGAGGTAAGGAATACAAATAGATAATTCACAGAAGACAAATTAAAATGGCTGATAAACATGACAAAACACATTCTATGTCACTAATCATATTTGAAAAACTAAAAATTGAAACAATAAGGCATCATTTTTTGACCCATCAAACTTATTGTCATTGTTGGTTTTTTTTCTCTTACATTTAAAAATGTGTATCAAGCTTTTCAAATGGATTTACAGCACTTAAAAAAGAATTCCACTTCTAAGAATATATCCTAAGGAAATAATAAGAGCTGAAGACAATGATTTATATACAGAGTTGTTCATAACAACATTATTCAAACTGCAAAAAATTAAACCATTTAAATATTTCACAACAAGGATTTTGTTAAATAAATTATGGTCATCCATGTTTTCTCATTATGAAAATCATATTTTTGAAGTTTTTAAGGGTGAGGAAAATGCTCTCGAGAAGATATATTACCAACAAATTTTAAATGAGTCATAAGTCCATAAATAAAAAATGTGAAAAGTAATACGAGAAAGAAGTACACCAAAATGTTAATTGTAGTTGTTTTTCGGACTTGGGATTTGCATAATTTGATGGATTGATTGATTTCAAGCTAATCAGAGAGTACTTTTACCCTTCACCTACATGGCCTCATGAGATTCTCCCAATTATACAATAAGGTGGATAGTATTCAGATTATTATATTGATTTTAGATGCAGTGAAACTGGGATTGAGCTATCAAGTGACTTATGCAAGGTATTACATTCCTTCTGTATTACATGGTACAAAGTAAGCACTCACTACATATTATTTGTGTTCTTAAGTGTGCCCCTAATCCAGGTTTTATGACTCTTAGCTCAAAACTATTTCTACAAATATGTCTGTAAGGTTCATTTACTATAGCCCAAACTTCTGAAGCAACTCACTGTGGTTTGGGCCTTCAACACTTGACCACTTCTGGCTACTCTTTATGAGATATTTCAATACTTTACTTACATTCACAGAGCATTTAACTAGAACCAGAAATATGAAGTGCCATTATGTTTCATCAGTTTGCTTTGGTATTATAATGATAATGTGTTAGTGATTTAGAAAGTAATTACCTCAAGATCAGAGGCTGTGCCTTTTCTATGTCCAGGTCTATAGAAAGTTACTCAATTGGCCGTGACACAGTCAATTTGGTAGTTTAGAACATCTTAATGATTGCTTGTGCGGCAATCCATCAGATTGAATGTGCTTTGATCCGATTTGATTGTTAAAATGGACAAAAACACTGGATTGACTGTGCCATGGTACATTATTTTTGAGTCTTAGGCAATGTCCTGTAAAACATCTAACATAGTGCCTTGAACATTAGAACACTTAATAAATATGATAATGGTGGCAAAAGCAAACTTGACCACAATTAGGATAGTTGTTTCTAAATAATCAGTAGTTCTACTTTGAAAACAGAAAAGTATGTATAGCTTTTTAAAAACTCTTTAATTTACATCTTCAGAAGCCACAGCTGAAAAACTAAGTTTAATACTTAGTATTTTAGCATTCTGAATTATTTTGTTTCCTTTATTAGTATGGAAACATATTAGCATACTTTAATTTTGTAATCTGGTCCTTTGGAGTCATATTAAATTTCCTCATAATCTTATATCATGATAGCATTTATAACACCATCTCTATATATTTCTACTTAAATTATTATGAGACTTGTATGCATTATTTATGTCAAAATGTCTACTGTCAAAATGCTTATGGTTTGGAGAAAATGTTACATTATTTTTATACTTTAATGCAAAAGTATTACTTACAGAACCAAAAAGAATGTATTTTATACCAAAGTTTTTACTTGTATGGCTACTAAAAAGAGAAATGTTACAGTGAGGGAAGTAACATGTCAATATTTTAGCATAATGCAGGGAGTACTTATCATAATGGTAATGATGTTTCCATCCAGAATGTTATAGACTGAATTGTATCCCATTCAAATTCTTATGTTGAAATCTTAACCCCCAATGTAACTGGATTTGGTGAGGGCCTTTACAAGAGTTAATTAAGCTTAGATAAGGTCATAAGGGGGAGAACCAAATCTGATGAACTGGTATCCTTATTAAAAGAGGAAGAATGAAACAGACATTATTACTATATGTATATATGTGACTGCATGACCAGTGTGATTCTACAGTATGTATACTCAGAAAAATAAGAAATTGTGTTCCATCTATGTATGATATATCAAAGTACATAGGTGCATTCTACTGAAATGTCTAATTAAAACAAATAGAATAACCAATGTGATTCTGCAACCTGTACACTCAGAAAAATGAGAAATTATACCCCATCTGATTCAAATGTATGATATGTCAAGATCATTGTACTGTCATGTGTAACTAATTAAAACAAAAAAATAGAAAAAATAATTTTAAAAAAAGAGGAAGAGTCATGGAAATCAGTTATGTGTGTGTGTATGCTCACACATTCACACATACAGAGCCATGTGAGGACATCATGAAGAGATGGCAACCTGCAAGCCAGGAAGAAATGTTGCGCCACAAACTAACCCTTTAGCATTTTGATCTTGGACTTTCAGCTTCCAGAATTGTGAGAAGATAAATGTCTGTTGTGTAAGCAGTGCAGTCTATGGTATCTTGATTGTGGCCTGAACTGACTAACATAGGATTTGTTTTAAATAGAAATCACCATCCCTATATGCATGTTGAAAATCAGAATTTTGTTTTTATCAGAGTTTTTTTTAAACCAATTTAAACTATGAATCACATTCCTTAAAGATGGATAGAAGTATGCCAGCAAAATTTTTAAGAAATTTTTTATCTTCAAGAAAGCCATAAAATACAATATGTTATTAGTGAGGAAGAAAAGAGGAAGTGATGTAGGTTTGCAGGAAACCCTCCAATGTGTTCCAATTTGAAAGAAATTTTTAAAACTAAGAGGAGCTTCTAAGATAGAATGACAAATATAAGAGGGGTACCAAGGCTTTTTAATGAAGTTTTTTTGAGGTGTGCAAATTACTCTTTTTTTGTTACTTTTACTTGCACTAAGAGCCAGGGTTGATACTAGGTCATGTACTCTCAGAAAAATGAGAAATTATGTCTCATCTATGTATTATACAGCATTCTGGCTCAAAGCAACTATTGTAGGCAACTCTTCTAACTACACAGTATCAGTGCCATAGTTATATATTTTAAAAACTATAATCAATACTTAGAGCAAGAAGAATGAAAGCTGAAGGTTCACTGAATAGTCAGGTGGGTAACTTGACCCAGAAAGCTGACTTGGTTGGCTTTTTGATTCTGTTTTCTCTGTCAAAATAAATTATCATGAATATATATATGACTGGAATAAACTTGATGTGAGAGAAATATGCTCATTTGGGGGAAGGAAGCTCAAGCTTATGGCAACAAGTTTATCTATAAGAGCTTTGTTACTCTGTTCATCTAATCTTCAAAGTCAAAGTTATTCCACCATTGAGAATATCCAACAGATTGAGATAGCAGGGCCATAAAAGGAGATTCAAAATGATCATAAACAACGGAAGTATTGCTTGTTCTAGTAAATGCAGAGCTTTCTGTGACGATTGCTTTAAAACAAGGCAACACTTAATAAAATAGTTGAGTTGTTCTACATGTTTGTTGAAAAAGAACTCAGACTCAGTTTTGGAGCTAAAATTTTTAAAATCATTCATTCAATGATTTGTTGAGTGATACATTGGGTTACACACCTCTGATGGTTATTAAAACCCAAAACTACCTCCGGAGAAGTTTTTATTTAGTATAGTGATGATTAAAGAGTGATTATGATTCATTAACTACTGAAAAAAGCAGGTAGCAAATTGTAGGAATGGATGCCTTGCCTAGACACTCTTTTCTTTTTTGATTGACATTAGCGATAAAAATCTAAACTGCTTTAGTTTAAGAGGTCAGGAGAAGAAACTCTAACCCAGCTCATTTCAGTAGAAATATAAGCCATAAATAGAATTATATTGTGCCATTATACATTTTCCAGTCACCACATTAAACAACATAAAAACCAACTGGTGAAGTTTATTTTTACATGTAATGAATACCAATTACTAATGAAATATTTGCATGCTTTTATAAATCTTCAATCTCCTACATGTATTTTACATTCAATGAACACTTCTATTTCCACTAGCCATATTTTGAGCGCTCAATATCCACATACAGCTAGTGGTACCATATTGCATAGCACTGATCTTAGTTCATACTCACCCTGAACTGCTCTGGGAGTTTTTAATCAACTGTGTTCTTTCCAAAACTTATCTGTTGGATGACCCCCAAATAAACTTTTCTGAGATGTTACTTTGACCTTATTAGTTCAATTGGTTAATGTGTTTAGATTTCATCCCTACAAAGAAATAGTATTCCAGTCCTTTACCATCACTGTAACTCTCCAGGAGCCTTATTATAAATGCCCCCTTTCATGCTCCACTGGTTAACCTTTCATTGTAGCATTTGTAAAACTTCAGGGCGCTTATTGAATAAATATGTCTCCTTCTATGTGATGCAGTATAATAAGGCACGGGGTTATAGGCCCAAGATTTCAACCTGGGTTCTGATTCCAGATTTGCCACTTGGGAAGTTCCTTAAACTCTCAAAGCCTTACTCATATTTAAAATGAAGATAGTAATACCTACCTTACAAAGTTTCGGTAAGGAATATTAGATATAATATTTATAAGTTCATATAAAACCCTTGGCATGGTGAATCTTACTAGTAAGCATTCCATAAATAGTATCTTCTATTATTGTTAATAACATTACTAATAAAACTTTGCCATCTTAATTTTAGTATTCTTTATGCCTATAGTATAGCAGGCTTTCAATATATTTTATTGACTTAATTAGTTAAGGCTCACCAGATAAGATGATTTATAAACTTGCTCAACTTGCTAACTTTTACAACACAGAAACCTAATAATTATTACTGATAAGCAATTCAATTGAATAGTCTTGAATTAAAGTCTAGAAAATTAGTCATAGATTCTATTATTTCTTGAAATCTCCAGAAAACAATTTTAGAACTTATTTCTTCAGAGAAAGTCACTGGAACATTCAAAATTCTCTGAGCCTGCCATGGTTTCAGTGTACATTCAGGATCATTTGTGGTTCTTGATCTTTTCCTATTGTCTAATGGAAATAAAGACAATCTTTGGTAACTTGCTACAAAATAGCTGGTTAAAGCAAAAGGACTCAGAATGGAAAATCAAAAATCAATTGTCCAACTTTACAAAGAATGTTCTCCTTTCTCAGAAATAAAGTCACTTTGGGAGAATAGAGTTTAGAATCAAAAGACGCCAAGGTATTTTTTAGAAAAATCAGGCACACCCACACCATACATGCTACACATTCATTCAAAGACACATGTGCAACATATCTGCTGACAATTCATGCTGGAATTTTTAATATTTTCAGCAATCATTAAGCAATATGGAAGTCACTTAGAATAATCCAATGTCTTAGTGATTTGAACTTCTAGATTGAGTCACTGATAAATTTATTTTATTTTACCCTCATTACTTTTACTATCTCCCTAATGATCTCTTCTACAGTAGTAAACTCAGAACTGCTATTTGCAAAGGAAATGGCATGGTCTTAGGTGGACAGCAGCCACTTTCTAAGAATTGCTCATTCAAATAAGGCTAGTCTGGGAATAGACAATTGACAGTTGAAACAAGCAACAATAATACTGGTTATTCCCAAATGGAAAAATGTGAATGGTACAATTCTACAGATTAAAAAGGATATTATTTTTAAGGACAAGACACTGGGATTTTCTTCAGTTAGCACTGGGTGTTTTTGCATTAAACTTTTTACTCTGAGATAAATTGTCAGAGCTGTAGTTTTTTTTTTAAAGAGAGAGAGAGAGAGAGAGAGAGAGAGAGAGAGAGAGAGAGAATTTTAATATTTATTTTTTAGTTTTCGGCAGACACAACATCTTTGTTTGTATGTGGTGCTGAGGATCGAACCCGGGCCGCACGCATGACAGGCGAGCATGCTACCGCTTGAGTCACATCCCCAGCCCTGTAGTTTTGTTTGATTTATGTTCCCATATTAGATTGTTCAACCCATAAGAATAGAGAATTCCCAAGTGACCAGAATTCCCTATTCTTAATTTTTATGGGATTCTTATTGCAGATTAAATAGGACTGAAGAAAATGAGTCTCCTTGCCACAGTTCATAAGGGGAAAGACTTAATAATATTTGCAGATAATTTAAGGTAAGATAGATATGAATTTAATCATGGCTACACCACTTCTAGTTCTGTTACCTCAGTTTATTCATCTGTAACCTGAATGTGGTAATACCTTATGAGTTTCTTGTGATTGTTTAATTTCATTATTTAATATTATTATCATTTACCATTGTTATCATTACTGTTACATTGTACATGCCTTTTCTCTGTTCCTAATAATTAGGGAGTATGCTATAGTCAATTATGGCTTTAAGCAATTAGTAAAGCCTTGAATGTTGTTCCAGAGAGCCAAGCACACTACAACAAATGTAGCAAATGTTGACAATTAATAACTCTGGTGAAGGGTACATGGGAGTTGTACTATTTTTGCAACTTTTCTGGAAATTGTAAGTAGAGTTTTTAAAAGTTAAAGGTGCCTAGCAAGGCATGGTGTCCCACACCTGTAATCCCACTGACTCAGGAGCCTGAGACAGGAGGATCACCAGTTCAAAACCAGCCTCATTAATGGAGAGGTACTAAGCAACTCACTGAGACCCTGTCTCTAAATAAAATACAAATAGGACTGGGGATATGGCTCAGTGTTAGAGTGTCCCTGAGTTCAATCCCCGGTACAAAGAAAAAGTTAGAAGTACTTAAACATCATCTCTTTGAATTCTCACAATGTGTTTGCCACCAGCGAATGACCCAGGTATCATGGTGGCCCTGAAAATTTGTGATTCACTTTGTCATAAATAGTTTAGTGTGAGTATATCACATCTATTGACTTTTATGTTTATGGTTATATCTGTTCTATTGTGATAACTGCCCTAATACTGAGGAGCAGGGGAATTATTAGATATTAAAGTAGTATTAATTATAATCAATTAATGTACTCTGGCACCAGGACTTAGAGTAGGATGATGATATCAGCTGGGGGACCTCTCTGTGGTGTCTGATGGGAACTCTCTAGCTTTTCCTTTGTTTGCCATTGTTTGTTTTATCCTGCCTCTAGTTAAATCCAAGGTTCCCAGTAAAAAGACTGATCATGCAGTGTCCTTTTCCCAGCCTCACTGTCTACTAGAAAAACATTGAAGCTTTTCAAATAAATTCTCTTCCAGCCCGGAACTCTTTACCTAGGAAAGTTTTATAATCTATTATAGAGTTTCAAGAGTAAATCTAAAACAACCATGAAAGTGCCTTTACATTGCAAAGAAAGCCTTGGGTAAACTTTCATGTACTTCCAAATTCCCTTTCCTCAATAAATCAGGTAAGGGCTGTGAAGGTTCACAAACATGTCAAGGCAAACTATGTTTGTTTGATTTCACTTTTGAATTTAAAATAGGATCATCCTTGGCCAGGAAGGCCAAATTCCAGACATGAGGCCCTTTGGAATATCTCCAGAAAGGCAGAGTTGTTGAATTGGTTACAAGAAAAAGAACCAACTGTTAGTTCTGTCAGTTTCTGTGACAAAGTCACTTAGCTGGTTGATTTTTTTTCCATCTGGGAGAGATAATCAGACTTGTCCTTTGTCCATTTGGAAATAGTTTGCAAGGACAAAGAATATAGAGATGCTTTTGGTGTTTGCTTTCAGAAATATATAATGCAATTTCTAAATTTCCACAGGCTTTTGAAGTCTCGATAGAAAGCCCATGCAAGGAAAGTCAATACAGAATGTATCCAAAACTTTTCCCACAGAAGTATGGCTTCTTGATAAGAAAGTTTCTTGAACTTTTGTCAGAAGCACCACAATTCTGATCACTATATTATTACATTTTTATTGCTCAGTGAGGATAGAAAGAAATTTCCTGGTATTATATAATTGGGAAAAGGAACTGGTGTCTTTGATAAATCCTTGAATCCCCCTGGCCACACACACTGACAGCCAGAATATACTAAGTCTTGCTAAATAAGTTGACACTTTATCAAATGCGCAAGTAAATAAGCACTGTAAAGGCATAAGGTTTATGGATTTTTTTTTCCAAAGCCTGTGGTGCCCATGTGACATTGATGGCAAAGAGCACACTTTGAAGTTTGGACTTCAGCTTCTGGATTCTGAGTGCTTTGCTTTATACCTTATTTGGGGAGGAAAAAATAATGACACCTCGATCCTATATCGTTCTCAGTGAACATAATGTACATTCTGTTTTAATAGCTTTTTATGGTTCCCATTTTTTATTAATGCACCCTGAATGTGCTATAGTTTTTATTGTGAATAACCAATAAAGACTGGCTGTAAAAATAGTCATAACACTATACTATTTTCTTTCATACTTTTATCTCCCACTGTAAACTTAGATGCTGCTCAGAAATGCAATTAAAGTAAAATGAACTCACAAAGAAAACATGTAGGGCTATGACAGCCCCTTCAGCTCCCATGGCTTCTTTGACTGGACATACTCATAACAGCCCAGTATTCACTTGGCTCATTTCTCTAAATAGTCTTCCTTATTTATAGTTATATGATATCATTGATTAAAAATTGTGCATAGAATTTGAAGACAGGCATTTCAAAGGCATCTTAACTCCTGAGAGCCTGGCTTTTATTAATTACAGTGAAACTGAAAGGTTACTTGAGATAAAAATGTTTCCAAACTATGGTACAATCCCTTGGGATACAGAGTATTTTAAATGATTCCTGTCTAGTGAGCTACACTATCACTTAAATATGGTATCAGCAAGTACTCATTAATTACCTATTATGTACAATGCATTGTTCACAGGCACAAAGAGGTATAAAACACAGCCCCTTGTTGGGGGAAGACAGAACATAATTTAGTAAACAATGAATTAATATGCATAGGCAATAATTGTTTAAGACTCACAGGAAGAGAAAGAATAATGCTAGGCTTATTTTCCAGAGGAGGTTTCACTAGGAAAATAGGATTTAAGCCAAATCTGGAAGGATTCATTGTGGTAAGAAAGATGGAGAGCTTTAAATGGACATTACAAGTTTTAAAAGAAGACAAGATTGTGTTTAGGAGGATAACATGTAAAGTCTTTTTACATGAGACATGCTTTAAGAAACAGAAGAGATTGGAAAAGAAACTTAAGCTAGGTTGTAAATATTCTTGAATGCAAGGGTGACCAAGTTGGGCTTCATTCTGTAGCAGATAGAAACCTTTGGAAAACTTTTGAGCAGAAGCATAACATGGTAGAAGAAATGATATCATTCCACATGATGTGTGGAATTATGGAAAAGAAAGAAGCTAAAAGTGGAGAGGCTAGCAAGGGTTGTACCACCATCCTGAGAGCATGCACCAGGGCACCCAAAGGATAAATGTATTAAAGAATACAGAGTAGTCTCTGGCACTTGGGATCCATATGTGAAATATCTTCTACAGCCAGTGTCTTCATGTTTGGGGGCAATTCTTTGCTGTATCTCTTGACCTGTTCTTTGGGGGTAAAATGATGGCATCTGTATAACATATTTGACCATGCAGCCACTTTGAAGGTTAGAGCTACAGAACTGGTTAGGTAACATAAAAACTTTTCTTTTTTTATTTTTTATTTTATATTTCAGGATCTTAACTTTTTTTTATTTTATTTTTTATTGGTTGTTCAAAACATTACAAAGCTCTTGACATATCATATTTCATACATTAGATTCAAGTGGGTTATGAACTTCCATTTTTACCCCAAATACAGATTGCAGAATAACATCGGTTATACATCCACATTTTTACATAATGCCCTATTAGTAAGTGTTGTATTCTGCTACCTTTCCTATCCTCTACATAAAAACTTTTCAAATCTTTTTTCTAGATGGCATGAATGACTAGTTTCTTCCCCAGGGAGATATTATTTCTCAGTAATGCCCACAAGATGTTTTCTTGATTTTTTTCATGTTCCTGTTCATGATACTAAAGGAATTAATGGATTGGCATGGTATTCACAGGATTTGCACAATGCAGCTAAAGAACATTTTGAAATATTAAACAATTCATATGCCTTTAAGTAAATAAAGGTAGATCTAGAGATATCATGCATGAAGCATTGATACTAATAATTTACATTGTTAATTGTATGGATGATAGAAATGTAATATGGATGATAGAAATGTAAATAGTTTATGTAAACTAATACATTCAGTTCAATTTTCAGAAAAAATAAAAACTGCAGCTTTATTTAAATAGCTTTGAATTAATCATTATTAGTATTTAGCAGTTTAATAGATAAGTCAGAAGAAAAATAACTGCCAATACATATTAAAAATAATTTCTTTTTTATATTTTAACTTTATCATATGATATTATATGTTATATGATATGTTATATGATGAAATAATTCAATAATTCAAATACTATATTTTTAATCCTTCACTTCAAAACCATCAATAGATTCAACATATATAAACATCTTTATTATAGAATCATAATAATGTTGCTGAAGAGAAGTCAAGAAAAACTAATTTAAGGATTATATAGTATATATCAATTTATGATTTTCATATCACTTCTTCATCTTACCACTCATCCAACATTCCTAGCCCATTAAGGGATCACTCAGACATATATAGTAACAAGTTATCAACTTTGTGGTTCTATCATCTCTCAGTCATATGGAAATAATAGCTTTATACATTTTTCTCTCTCCACATTTTTAATTGGTGCATTAAAGTTGTACATAATGGTCAGATTTGTTGTTACATATTTGTACATGGACACAATATAATTTGGCCAGTATTATTCTCCAATATTTCTTGCCTCTCTCTCCTGTGGTCATTTTACATATTTTTTGTTTTATGAGTTAGGTCTATTTGTTGATATAGGAAGATAGAACATAGTTTATTCCAATTTTTAACCTGATTTACAGTGTAAATATTTAGACATATGTGATATGGGTCTCCATTTGTTCTCTTGTCTTAGGTTCCATGTTAGAATAGGCCTGAATTAGGGATTGTTGTTGTTGTTGTTATTGTTGTTGTTATTATTATTATTATTTGGTATGGAGGATTGAACTCAGGGGTCTTTAACCACTGAATTACATCCACACCACTTTTTAAATATTTTTTTTAGAGACAGAGTCTCACTAAGTTGTGAAGGGCCTCACTAAATTGCTGAGGCTGACTTTGAACTGGCAATCCTCCTGCCTGGGCCTCCGAACCACTGTATTACAGGCCTGTGCCCTCACATCTGGCATCTTTTGAAATAAAATTTTCCTTTTGTTCTTGTTTGTGTTTTACTTATAGTGTGTGTGAAGTTTTTGACCTATAACTTACATAAAATAAAGAACACAGAGTTTAAATGTTCAGTTTGGCAAGCTGGACAAATATATATATTCAATACACCAAAATCAATATATAGAACATTTTCATCTCCTCAGAAAGTTCCTTTGGGTCTGAAAGTTCCGCCCATGCCTCCCCACCTTCATTTCTGCCAGAGGCAAATGCTGTTCTTATTTCTATCACTATAGATTAGTTTTGCTTCTGGAATTTAATATAAATGAAATTATAGAGAACTGTACTTTATGTATAGGTTTGTCAGTATAGTGTTTTTGAATTTCATCTTTGTTGGTGCATGTAGCACTATAAGTTCCTTTTTTGCTACTGAATAGTATTTCATTTTATGAATATTGCGTAACTTTCTTTGCCATTTAGTAGTTCTCACACACATTTAAGTTCTTCTAGTCTGAGGCTGTCATGAATAAAGCTGCTATGAACAATTTTGCATTAACCACATTTTGTGTATATATGTGGATATAAGTTTTCATTTCTGTTGAGTAATTTCTTAGGAATGTATCATAGGGCAGATACATGTTTAATTTTATGAGAATCTTTCAAATAATTTTCCTATGTCATTATATAGTTTTATAATTCCATTAGGATTACATGGAAGTATTAATTGGTCTTAATCTATGCTAACATTGATTTTTTTGGTATTTTTAATTTTAGCCATTCTAGTAGGTGTGAAGTGATATCCTATTGTGGTTCATAATCTACATTTCCCTGATGTATAATGATGTTGAACTCTTCTATATCTGCTTATTATTCATCTGTGTATATTTTTTGAAATACATTTCAAGTTTTTTCCCAATTTTTATTGGGGTATTTGTATATTCTTATGGGTTAGGAGTTCTTTATAAATTGGTTTATACCCTTTTCCCAATATGTGTATTGAAAATATTTTTGCCTCATATGTGGCTCCCCCGACCTCAGTTTACTAATGATGTTTTTTGATGAGCAAAGGAGAAGTATGAATTTTAGTTTTAGTTTGATGAAACTTAGTTTAATTATTTTCATTTATGTGGTGCTTCCCATATCCTAAATAAAGGTACATATCTGTTTTGGTTTGAATATGAGGTGTCCTCTAAAAGTTCCTTTGTTAATGCAGGAATATTCAGAGATAAAATAACTGGATTATAAGAGCTCTAACCTAATCAGTTTATCTTAGTTTGAATGGACTGCCTAGGTGGTAACTTAGGCAGATGGGAGAGGGTTGGAGGAAGTGGGTCACTTGAAGTGTGCTCTACATTTTACCTATGGCATCTTCCCCCACTCTTCTGCTTTTTGACCCCCATCACGAAGGGAGCAGCTTCCCTCTACCATCCTCTTCCCCCATGATGTTCTACCTCAATTTGGGTCTAGAACAATGGAGTTAGCCATCTATGGACTGAGACCTCTGAAATCATGAGGCCTAAATGAACTTTTCCTCATGTAAATCACTCTTATCAGTTGTTTTAGTCATAGTGACAAGCTGACTAAAATTGTACCTCAACATCACAGTAATAGTCTCCTGTTTACTATTTTAAGAAACATATTTTTTTAGAGTAGCTTTTAGGTACATAGAAAAATTAAGTGAAAGATACGAAGATGTCTCACACATTCCCTGTCCCCACACATGCAGTCTCCCACACTGTCCACATCCTACACCACAGTGATACATGTGTTACAATTGATAAATCAATTCTGACTCACCATTATCACCTAAAGTCCATACTTTACCTTGGTGTTCAGTCTTGGAGGTATACTTTGTATGGATTTGGATGAATTTATAATGGAATGTATCTGCCAATATAGTATCAAACAAATTAGTTTTACTACCATAAAATTCCTGTGTCTGTACTTTTCACTCAGTTTTCCTGCATATCTAAAACAACTCTTAAAACTAAGATAATAACAAAAAATAAGTCCTTTATGGAAGAAAGTATGGAGGCTCAGAAAGGCTGAGTGTTTTTTTTTTATTGTTTGTTTGTTTGCTTTGTTTTGTTTTGTTTTTTTGCAGTGAACGTTAACAGGAGATAGTCCCAGGACTCCCACTAAGGCTGAGGTTCCCAAATATGGGGTTGGTTAATCCATCCCCTTAAGTGCCCTGTTACCTGACCTTAATACTCCTTTTGTGGCAGTGTAAGGAATTTGGCTTAAGGTCTCAATCAGGTCCCAAGGCAAGGATTTAGGAATATTATCTCTACTCCTGTCTGTGGATGTGAAAATAAAACACAAGTCTGAATTTTAGCAGCACTTTCACAGAAGGTAACACCATAATACTGTTCTAAGAAAGATGAGTAATAACTGCTGGGTTTGCCCATCTTCCCCTTTTTTTTCTTCTTTTAGCCTCCTTTCTTTTCTTTACATGTTTTTCTTTTTAGCTTCTTTAACTTAATTCACAAATCCATTTTAAAAAAAAACCTTTGCATTCTACCTGTTAGTATTCTAACCCCTGAAAACCACTGACCATTTTATTATCCCCATAGTTTTGACTTCTTCAGAATGTCACATAGTTAGGTTTAGTTGAAAACAATAGCTTTCATACTATGTTGAAATGTCCCAATAGTCAATTAAAAATATGACTTAAGGACTTGACAAATAATCAAGATTATGAACATACACATATTATTATTACTGAGTATAAGAACAGTCATTTCTTGAACTCATGTGAAGTGTGGTTAGCATGTTTAACCTTTTGTATAAGTGACATAATTGGTCAGCTGTGCATATGGAAAAATCTGCTATCAAAGCAACTTTTCTTTATGATTCATGATAATATCTTAAATTGTATTATTAGGATTGATTCCTTTGATTAGGTCCTGTCCCTTATTAAAGTGCAAAACTCCGTGTTTGCAGTTGCTACAGTTTGAATATGTCCCCTTCAAAATTCATGTGTTGGAACTATAATCCCCAATGCAAATGTTGAAAGATGTGGCCCTTGAGGAGTGGTTTATGTCATAAGGGATATGCCTTCATGAATAGAATGGATTGGTGCCACCATTAAATGAGGTTGTGGGAATGCATTCTTTTTCATTCCTGTGCTATGTAAGGACACATTTGTCCTCTCTTCTCTTTCTGCCTTCTGACATATGATGACACAGCAAGATGGCCCTCACTGGATGACAGTACTTTGGTCTTGGGTTTCTCAAGTCTCCAGAATTATGAGAGAGTAATTTTCAGGTCTTCATAAATCAGTCAGTCTCAGCTATTCTATTATAGCAGTACAAAATAGACTAAGATAGCAAGCAATATAACAAGCTTATATTTCTCAAAGTGTGTTCTTTGGGACACTATATCTATAAGCTCAAGTTGTTATTCTATAGTAAAAAAATAAATAAGCTTTGTAAACAGTAGTTTAAATAAAACCAAACATGTTTCTTTTCTTGGGGACTTCTCATACCCTGTAGTAATATAATATGTGTCCTGATACATCAAAAAGGTAAAGTATGTAATATTTTCAAAGCTTATTTGACCATGATACCTTTCTAAAATAGATCATCTATTATACTTCCATTATTTAAATATAATTTTAGAAATTTCTTATAATATAATTTCTCACTGACAGTATCCTGAGAGAAGGAGCTCGAAACAATTAAATGTTAATGGATAAGTCATAGGATAAGCAAGAGAAATTGACATATTTATAATCAGATCATATAGCACTGTCTGGTCTACCTTAAGCTTGTAAAATTGCCATGGATTGAGTGGCTAGTGGAAAAGATGAGAATTGGAAGGCACATGGGAATATATCAGTTATACCCTTTGAAAGTATCATTTTCATGGTATTAGACAACTAATATAGATGAGTGAGTAGTATTATGTAAATCCTCTATAGCTTTTCAACTTATAAGTCTTTTAGAAATATTCCTGTTGCAGTGACATTCACCAAGTATGCTCTTTCTAATTGGCAAAATTGGCATAGAAATAATTCATATTAAAGAACAAATATTCTATTTTTATCAATGAAACCATAATTCTCTCAGTAACTCAGCCTTAAAAGTTTGAAATCTTCTATGACATTTATGTCTCCCTTACCCCCATATTAAATCTATCACTGAGTCCTACTTCATTAATTTTCTCGCATTCTTTCACAAATTTAGTATAGAACTCCCTCCCCCCATTCAAAACCGTTCTTCATGTTATGGTCAGCTTCATCTTCCTAAAAAATCTACCTTGGTTTTTCATTGATAACTAGTCCTTGCTGAGGTACCAGTATCTGAACTCTTTCAAGTGGTATTCAAGGACTTTGATTTCCTATCCCATGCATACTTTTAGGATCCTGTTTTTTACCTCCTAATAGATCCCTTCACTCTAGTAAGAGTTATCTGTTAAGTGGCTATGCACACTCTTCCTATTCATTCTCTACTTTCCCTTATAGTCCTCATCTATCTAAAACTAACCCATTCCTCTGCACTCAGAATAAGCCCTATTATACTAGGAGGCCTTCCACAACAACACCGACATGAATGATATCTACATATTTTGGACTAATTGAATATTTACCATCTGTTCCTCTGATTTGGAACTCTCATTATTTTTGTATTTTTAGATCTTATCTCTTTAAGTCAATAGTATGCTCCTTGAAGTTAACGATTATGCCTTGTTCTTATTTAGATCCTCTAAAACAGACCAAGCTTTTGAAGAATTCCAGTAAAACAAATGGTTTTTCTTAAATGAAAATGCTTCAAGTGACCATGTCTTGATCTCTGAAAACACACTGAGAATAATAAAAAGAGCTTCAGTCTTTCATTCTTCAAAAATTAAGGTTTTATCTGTACTCTAATTTTATAACTGTACTTAAAATTACATCTGTTTCCCCCTTGAAATAGTATCTATATGTATGATTTGCATCCAGGAGAAAGCATCTGATTTCTAATTAGTAACATTCCCATTTTTATCAGATTTTTTTTTGTTGTGAAAAGAATAGTGAAACATCATTATTTCTGTTGAATTTTGAAAGAGATGCTGTGATGCTTTCAAAATGCTTATAATCTCCCAGACTTAGCACTTCCCTATCTCAGAGAACTTCATATTTCCCTAACTGCCAAATGAATAATTCATATTTGTAATAAGCAGAGATGTTATTCTTTTTTGGGAGAGAGAGTACCTCATTTTTGATGATCCTAAGTTGTTTATCAAAACCACCTTGAAAGTGTTGCCTTGATTTCCTTATTGACTAATTATAATTTGAACATGTTTTGGCACAGTCTTATGGTACAGATCTGATTGCAGATGTCTAGTATAGCAAACTTGTCCTTTATCATTTTCTTTAAAGTAAACCTTTTTCAAAAATGCCAGCAATTGTGGTACTTATTTCAAGAAAAATTAACAGGCAACTAATGTGTGTGTGTGTGTGTGTGTGTGTGTGTGTGTGTGTAGGTGAGGGGGTGGGTGGGAGGAAAGAAGGCTAAGAGTAATGTAGGAGGCTCTAGTGCAATAGAGCTTACCTTAAAAACAGGAACAGTTCATCATTAATATGCATATGAGACAACATCATGGTAGTTGCCTGGATACAAATAAGAGGAAGTCAAATAATCTGATGCCCCAGTGAACCAAATTGAACTTTAAAACTACTAGAAAAATGGATGGCAACCAGATTAGCTTACATAGTTCAGTGCTTGAAAATAGACTTTTTAAAAAGAAAAGAAAAAAAAGCCCTTCCATTTAATTTTCCTGTCACCTTAACATATTTTTCCCCCAGTGGGACAGTTAGAAGCAGTATTAATTGGCCACGCCAAAGAGTTTAGCAAAATAGAATATTAAAGCCTGAAATAAAAGCTTTACAAGGCTATTTGAAATGATGTAAATGATAAGGTATCTCTTAGGACAGACCTTTTCATTATACACTTATAATGTCAACCTGATATACTCGTATCCTATTGAGGGAGATGCCTGTTAACTTGACAGTTTAAAGAAATGCTTAAAAATTCCTTGTAATGGCAACATGAAACAGAAATGACTTCAGAAAGTTCTGAGTGAGTGATATAATTCTACTCTGTGGTTTTCAATGGAAGACACAAGAAAATCATAGCGTGAGATGAGAGGGTCCCTCTGGCTAAATGTCCTTCCTGGTAAGCACAAAAGATACTCCATGTATCAGACTTGACAGGGATAAGAAAGACAAATGCATATGCTTTTATAGAAGCACTATATCATTTCAGCATGAGAAAAAAAATAAGTGAAGTAATAGACCCAGGAATTCGAACATTTTATTGTTTAAAAACAAAACATATGTGTGGTGTTATTTTTAATGTTATTTGTTTTTTTTACGTACTAGAAACTTTAGAACCAATACTGATGCATATTTTTGCCTAGTGTCATATGAGAGACTACCAAATGATTTATTCAAAAAGTATTTGTTATGAGACTCTGTTGTGTTCAAGGTCCTAGGTAGAGAGAGATATAAAAATAGTAAAGCTACAATAAATGAAACTTGGAGCTTATAGCCCAGTGGAGGAAAAGGAATATGCATCAATAATTAACAGTACAATTATATGCTATAATAGAACATTTCACAATGCTTTCCAAAACCACAGAAGAAATAATAAATTAGTATCTATGGTAGAATTAGCAAAATATTCACACAAAAAGTATTTCAGGTAGGTTTTAGATGATTAACAAGAGATTTTTCCCTTGAGACAAGGAGGAAGGATATGCCAGGCAAAATAAAGTTATGAATATAATTTTTTCCATCTTTTCTTTTAGAAAGATTAGGGTTTTCATTTTTAAGTTTAGGTCTATCCTCAGGTTTGTGTTCATTTTTTTCATGTGATGTTAACCCATTTTGACCCATCGCTCCAGAGTGATAAACCTATAAAAATTTTAACTGAGCAACAAATATACCACTAATGGTAACTTATGGTAACTTTGAAATAATTATTATGTTTTAGAAGTATAGTCTTTTGAGAACAGTAATAGATGAATGATTAGAGTATTTGAAATATATATTATATATAATATATATATGAAAAATATGTAAGGGATATATAATCTGTAGATTATGATTTCCAACCTATCTAAGTGCACCTGTATCAATTTCACTGAGGTAGTCACATAATTGAAAACTTGGAACTCAATCGGTTAAGTAAGAGTCAAGAGCATGTTTAAACATATGTGCTTTTACTTGCTTATTGTTCTTAAACACTGTGTTGAAAAGAATATCCCTTCCATTGTATGGAAAAAGAGAATAGAATACTGATTACTAGGGTCTAGGAAGAATAGGAAAGAGGGAGGAAAGAGGAAGTTGGATAATGTACCTAACCACAGACAGACAGGAGGAATAAATTCTAATGTTCTACAGCACAGGAGGATGAATGTAGTTTACAACATCTCACTATAAATTGTATAAAGAACTGGAAGAAAGGAGTTTGTGAACTCCAAACACAAAGAAATGATAAATGTTTAAGAATTAAATTTTAAATACCCTGCTGTGTCCATTAGATGTTGTATACATGCATAAAATTATCATCATTTCCCCCAGAAATATGTACAATTATTATGTGTCAATTAAAGATAACGTTAATAAAGAAAAAAAGGCATAGAAGTCTGCAAATAAATGAGGTGACAAAGAAGTGTGAAAAGGTATAGCTGAAATGTTTTTACTCTATGGTTGTACCTATTGTAAGCAGTGGCCTCCAAACCTGCTGATCATCAGAAATCTCCTAAGAGCTTTATAAAAATACAGATTACCTGATCCTAGAAATTTGTATGTGATAGATTTGAGATGGAAGAAATATTTTTAAAAAGAGTCCCAAGTATTATCACAGCTTTTAGCTAAATTTGAGAAACTGTGGTCTAAAGTTCTACTTAAATTTCAATGTGCATAGAAAGTACCTGAAGACCTTGTAAAAATGCAGATTCACATCCAGTTGATCTATTATGCAGACTAATATTCTGCATTTTTAATGTTTCCAGGTGGTAACATTGCTGCTGATTTGTGCACTAAGAGCAGCAATGTTCTAAACCACATTATGGAAGTAAGGGAAATACTTAGACATAGAAATTTTTTAAGCAGGGAAGTAACATTACCAGCTTTGCATTTTATAAATCTCACTCTGGCACTATTGCAGCAAATGGATTTGTGTGGTGGACAAGAGTAGAAACTGAAAAAAAAATGAGTAGAAGGCTATTGCCATAGTTTGGGTAAGAGCTAATGATAGAATAAAGTATAGAATTGGCAATGATGATGGAGAAAAGAACATAATGGAAAAATAAGTTTGATATTCACAGGAAGTTATGACTGGATGGTGTTTGGGAGTAAATGGTAAGGAAATGGGAGTAATATGTCAGGGAAATGTGTACATTTATTTGGATGAAGATATAAGAAAATAATTTATTTGGAAAGATAATTGTTTAGGGCATGTTACATTTGTATTAGTGAGTGTTTTCCAGAGAAACACAAGCAATAGAGATTTATTTGTAAGAATTACATATTTGTGAAGTCTTAGTCTAAGATATGATGAGGTTAGCCAATAGACTGGAAACTCATGGAAGAATTGCAGTTCAAGTTCAAAGGCAACCTGCTGGTAAAATTCTTTCTTGCTGAGGGAAGGTCAGTCTTTTATTTTATTTTATTTTTTGGTACCCATGATTGAACATCCTCCAATAAAATGCACAGGTCAGCTAAAAGAGCAAATAAAAGACATAGAAATAAAGCCATGTAACTTGAAGACAGAAAAACTACAACCTTCACATTACCTTAAATTGCAAAAATAAGCCAGGCACAGTGGTGCACACCTATAATCCCAACAATTTGGGAGGCTGAAACAGGAGGATTACAAATTCAAAGCCAGCCTCAGCAACTTAGCAAGGCACTTAGCAACTCAGTGAGACTCTGTCTCTAAATAAAATACAAAATAGGGCTGGGGATGTGGCTCAGTGTTTGAGTGCCCCTGAGCTTAATCCTCGATACAAAAAAATAAATAAATAAATCAAAAATAAATCAGAAAATCAGAAAATCTCTCTCTGAAATTTACTGAAGTCTTCTTCAGATAGTGAGGGGACTCTGGGAAAATTATGCAAAAAAAAAAGAGAGAAGAGCAAAGCTCAAATTACCCCACAAATTCAAATTAGAAAATCTACTGAAAATACTGAAATGATAACCACTGGACTTTTATCTCAGAAAAGTATAATAAATGTTTTTAATGTTTTTAAAGAGATAATGTTTTAACAGAGGGTTTAAATACCTGACCAAAGCCAGACAGTAAGTAGGCAAGTGCATACTGTTGTACATCATGGTTTCTATCGATATGTCAAGAAAATCTTTCCATAACATTAAATACTTCTATTTAAATATAGAAAAGCCTTACTTCTGGGTGTGAAGAGGTTAAAAGGAAAGGAGAGGTGCTCTTAGGAGATGTAATACTGAAGGTAGGAAAAGAATATTTAGAATTCAGAAAACAAAAGAACTAAATAATTAGATGACACAATTTTTCCACTGACCACCACCAAGCACCAGTAAACCAAAGTTATTCATTGAAAATTTGCTTCTGCAGTACTGGAAGTGTAGGTTGTGATTGAACTAGGAATATAATAAGCCACCCCCAACTTTCATCCCTGTTTATGAAATTATGATGTGAAAATCAATTTATATTCATAAAAATTTATTATAACAACACACTAGAAACTGAATCAAAGCATTTTCACCCTGACATCCTCCCAAACCCCCACCACCAATAAACAACCACAGAGTAATAGAGAATTATATACAAATAGTTCAAATGGTATAAAGTATAGAGAAATAAAAATTCTTGAATCAGAAATTTAAAAACCATAAACAGAAATAAATGATAGGAAAAAATAAAATGAGTTGATCTGGACTCATGAAAGAAATCAAAGGAAATACAAAATCATGTCATACAACTGAATTTCAGACATTTAAGCAATCTGAATGTCAAATAATATGGTACTTAAAAGTAAATAAATAATGGCATCTATTGAATAGAAAATATGGTACCATTAAATGCAATGTGGTAGAACAAGATTTTCAATCTGCTCTGTGAAGACTTAGAGGTTACTCAATGTGATTTAAAAGGTTTCCAATGAGGGCTAGGGTTATAGCTCAGTGGAAGAGCACTTGACTACCATGTGTGAGGCACTGGATTCAAATTTCAGCACCACATACAAATAAACAAAATAAAGGTCCATCAACAACTAAAAAAATACATATAAAAAAAAGGTTTCCAATGAAAGATAAAGACAAGTGGTTAGGTCCCTTAAATACCTGTTCAAGAGTTCAATCCCACAACTCTTTTCTAGGTCTGTTTTATAGATAGGTATATTTTGAGACTTTTAAAAATAATGTATGCAAAGGCTACCATTCTTCATATTTTACAAGAATACAAGTATTTATTTTCATGGAAATCTTACATCAATAAAAAGCAAAATGTACAACAGTATAAACTTGTCATGTGTCTTATTTTGGGGAAATATTTAAACCCTCTGTTCCTCATTCTCTTTACTTAAAAATGGGGTTAATAATAGTACTTATAGCATTGTGAAGATTAAATTATCTAATTAGCGTCTGGGACTTAATAAGTGCTCTGTAATAGAAAAGGTAGTCAAAGGAAAGAAATATACCAAATGTGCCTATAGTGATTAATCGAATTATGATATAAGTAATTATTTCTTCATTGGCTAATGTTAACTTTTTCTCTACAATGGACACATACTATTATTTAATCAACAATAACATAATGGATAATGTTGAAAAGAATGAAGATACCTCCATAAACAAGCTGTTCACTTGATAGTGAATGAGTTTCTATAGCTATCATGGATTGAAGCTATTTCTTTGCCTTCTAAGCTCTGAAATAGCAGTTTCACTTGTGATTGAAATAAACAAAAAGGGCCTATCTGCTACAGTTGATGGTCATGTCTTTGCAGTGTGCTTCAGAGTTTGTCCTTACACTAGACACAATCAGCAGAGCTTTTAACTTTGTGGCATTCAGTTTCTATGTAAGTATTGTGACAGCTAGTTGGTGAAGGATCTCATCATTCTTATTGGAATAGGTTGCATGGTTAGGGAAAAAAGAAAGTTCCCCCTTTCAATGAATTTCAGTGTTTTCATTACTACTTTTCATTTTTAAGACTCTGTTAATTCTCATTCTCTATCTGGTCACTTGTATTTTAAGCTTAAGTTGTATGCTTTAGATTTTCTTGAACAATGGTACTGCCAAAAACAAAACAAAAACAACCATATTTATTTCATGTGTTTATTTGTCACATAATTCTCAGATAAGGATTAGGTAAACAAGATTACAAATTAGACTTATGTATAAACATAACAAGTCTCACCATAGTTTTATATTAAATTTTGTGTAGTTGGGTTCCATGTTTTTGCTGTCTCCTCATTTCAAGTCTGTAAGACCTACAAACTGGCGATAGTTGAGGGCTCATCCACTTTTTAATGGTTTCTAATATAATTTCATTGTGGCCAGAGAACATACTTAGTATGATTTAAATCTGTTTAAGTTTAATGGGTATGTTTTGTGTCCCAGAACATTGTCTATTCAGTAAATGTTCTCTAACATTTGCAAAGAATTTGTATTTGCTGCTATTGAGTGGAATGTTGTATAAATGTCAATTAGGTCAAATTGGTTAATAGTGTTGTTCAAATTTACTATATCCTTGATGATCATCTGACTATTTAGTCTATCAGTTATTTAGAGAGTGGTGTTTTAATCTCTGACTACATTTTTGGTTTGTTCCTTTCCCTTACAGTTATATCTATTTTTGTGTCCTGTAATATAAAGTTCTAGTAAGCTCTATTATAAGATATATAGACATTTAGGATTGTTCTATCTTGATGTTTTTCTGTTGACAATATCTTAATCTCTTTATCACTATGAAATTATGTTCTTTAACCCTTTTGATATTCTTTGCCTTGAAATCCACTTTGTTCATTGTTAATATAGTCACTCCAACTTTCTTTATGACTAGGGTTAGCATGTTATATCTTTTCCTGTCCTTTTCAACTTTTTTATGTGTGCCTCTTACAGGCACTATATAGTTGGACATTGCTTTTTTTCATCCAATCTAAGAAATTCCGGCTCTTAAGTGTTTGACCTTTATATTTAATATGATTGTTGATATTGTTAAAGTCTAAAATCTTTAAGATTTCTCTTTGTCACCTCTGTTCTTTGTCTGCTTATAATCCTTATTTGCTCTCTTTGAGATTATTTTTTCTGTGTATTCTTTTTATCACCCTTGGCTTACTAGAAACAACTTTATTTTGCTATTTTAGTGGTAGTTTTAGGGTTTAGAGTATGCATATTTAATTTTTCACAGTCTATCTTCAAGTGATATTATACTTTTTCACATATAGTATAAAATCTTTACAATGGTACACTTTAATTTCATGCCTCATGCCTTTAGTGATTCTTGTTAAATATTTTTAATTTCATAACACATCCTTAATTTGTTTAAATGGTCACTTATCTTTTTAAAAGAATTGCAAAATACTTTACATTTTGCCACTTAGTTATCATTTCTAGTGTTCTTCATTCATTTGTATTCTGTATTTCCATCTCTTGACATTTTCCTTTTAAATAAAAGAATTAGCATAATTTGTAGTGCAGATATTCTGGTGTTCAACACTTACAACTATTGTATGTATGGAGACATTTTGTTTTTTTTTTTTCACTTTTTAAGTAATTTTCACTGGGTTTAGAATTCAAGGTTGACAATGTTTTCTTTCATTACTTTAAACATGTTACTCTACTGTCTTTTCACTTGCATGATTGCTATCAATCCATATGCTGTAATATTTATATATTCCCCCTCTATACATAATGCCCATTCCCAGCTGTTTGAAAACATTTTTTCCCCTTCATCACTTATTTTGGATCATTTGATTACAATGTGCCTTGGTGCAGATCTCTTCATATTTCTTATACCTGGGATTCATTGATTCTTGGATCTATATAGGTTTATACTTTTCAACAAAAGCTACTTGAAGTTGTCCTGTAGATGATTAATACTCTTCATTTTTAAAAATAATATTTCTTTTGTTTGTGTTTTGTTTCTATCGTTAGGTTTTCAAATTGCCTAATAGTTTCTTCTGCATTTTCTAATCTGATGTTAACGTCATACATTATATTTTTTGTCTTATACATCATAATTTTCATCTCTAAAAGCCTTATATAGGTCTTTTAATAATATATTTGCATCACTCTAACTATTTATACTCATGTAATAAACTTGTAATACCTCCGTTAATGTCCTCCTAAGCTAATTCTAACATCTGTGTAAGGGCTAGTTCATTTTCAATTGATGGCTTGATTTTTCTTCACATTATGGGTGTATTATCTTTTTCTTTTGCATATATGTGTGTGTGTACACACACACACACACACACGCACACACACACACACATACACACACACACACACTAGGAATTGACCCCATGGGTGCTTTACAACTGACCAATACCCCCCAGTCTTTTTTTATTTTTTATTTTGAGGCAAGGTCTCACTAAATTGCTGAGAGTCTTGCTAAGTTGCTGAGGCTGGCCTGGAACTTATAATCCTCCTGCTTCAGCCTCCTGAGTCACTGGGATTATAAACTTGCACTACCACACCTGGCTGCTTTTCTAACTTTTGATTGAATGCCAGGTTTTGTGAACTTTCATCTTTTTGGCTATTTGACTTTTTTTTTACTCTAAATATTTTTTAGCTTAATTCTTGGATGCAGTTAAATTATTTGAAAACAGATTGATCCTCCCAGATTGTTCTGGATCAAACAGTATTCCCACCAAACTTGTGTCTACCTGAAACCTCAATGTAGCCATATTTGAAAATAAGGTCTTTGCAGTTCTAATTTGTTAATATGATGTCTGCTGGATTTTGGTGGGCTCTAAATACAACCAGTGTTGTCCTTATAAGAAGGCTGTATGAAGACATATAGGGAAGAAAGCTATGTGAGAATGGAGGCAGAGACTGGAGTTATACAAATACAGGCCAAGGAATGCCAAGGATTATTAGCAACCACCAGAAGTTTTAAGCCATGTTTTTGTGGTAATTTTTATGGCATTCCTAGGAAAGTAATACACGAATCTTGCTTCTAAGATTTGTTAGGTCAGATCATGACAGTATTTAGTATAGGGTTAATTATCCCCCACTAGTCAGGCAATACCCTTTCGAGAACTCAATGACCCAAGAATTATGAGATCGTACATCCTGGTTGGTGTGAATAGATACCATTACTGGCTCTTTAGGAAGTTTTACCCCTATATCTTCAAGTTGTTTCTTTACATTGAAAGGTCCAGAAGTATTCTCTGCAGAGTTTGGGGATTCTCTTTCTGAGTAGCTCTCTGCTAAATTGGTACTGTATTTCATGAACTCCAGCTGCCTTAGGTTCCCTGGACTATGAGCTGTGAGTCTTTAATTCAGGAAGACTTTTAGTCTCCACCTTTGCTTCTACTTCTTGGGTCATGCCCTGGAATTTCTTTCCAGGCATTAACTAGAACAATCATATGGCTTACCTTATTTGTTTACCATTTTCACAGATCACTATCCTTTGTTGCCTGATATCCAGCATCATTGAAGCTATTATTTCATAGATTTTTGCCTCTTGTTTTGTTTTATTATTTCCAAACCCTGTTACTGCATGTTGTTTGGAAATGGAAATCTGCCTCAGCCAAAATTATGACAAAGCTATGAAAACATTTTAAGTATTTCCTAGTAATTGAAAGGAAGAAGAATAAAATAACTGTGTTCAAGTATTTAGGTAGCATTGGTTTCCCTGGCACCTAGATGTTTATAAGATGCAGCTTCTCAGAGGGTGGTAAGAAGGTATGGAGGTAGGCAGCATTGCTAAGAGATCTCAAATCCATCCTTTCTACTGATGAGCCTTGATCCTAGGTTATTGACCCAGTGTTAATATTATGTCAGGTGTCCCTGGGATTATTTTGAAATTTAAATTAGTCAAAACATGTTAAGTTCTTAACAGGTCATCTATTTTGATACCACAAAATTTATTTTCTATGTGTAAGAGACTTTATCTTAAGTGACAGCTTATTCATTTTCCCTGAATATTATAGAGATAAAAAACCTCCAACATTTTGCTGTCACATAATTTCTGCCAAATTAATTATTTTCTTTTTTAGATATTTGGGCAAAATTCATGCCAAGTAGGGGAACACTGAGTACAACACCCTGAAGCAAGAAAAATTTTGGTATCTTCTAGAAATGTCAAGAAGACTAGTATGGATGGTGTGCGGTAAGGTTAATGCATTGTGGAAGGAAATTAGCCCACAGAGGTCACTTTGAGGGGGTATAGACAGCAGGTTCACTAACAAAGCCCAGTTAAAACCAGGCTAAGAATTTTAGTTTTTTTCTGAGATAAGGAATGAAGTAACATTATATGATTTTTATTATATTTAATAGAAATACTCTATTGTGTGACAGAAAAAAATGAATGGGTAGTAAGAATGAAAGCAAAAAGTCCTTTAGGAGGCTATTGAGAAAATTCAGGTGTTAGGTTTTAATTGTCTGGTCCTCAGTGTTAGCATTGTGAATAATGAGAAGTGATCAGATTTTGAATACATTTTGAAAATAGAACCAAAAGAATTTGCTGATGGATTAAATATAAAATGTGAAAAGGAGAGAGAAAGGAAATGATTATGAACTTTTTTATCTCAGTAGCTGGACAAATGGAATATAATTTTCTGTAATAGGAAAGAGAGACAGTTTTGAAATGGGGTGTTATATTAAGATGCATATAAGACATCTAAGTGAAAATATCTAATTGGTATTTGGTTATACAAGTCTGGACATCAGGAGGACAAGAAAGGAAATTTTAGTAAAATAAAGAGAACCAAGAAAGAAGAGAGTCTGAGAAAGAATGTGGGGGGAAAAAGGACCATTCAAAAAGGGAGTGTCAAATTATACTGCCAAACCAATAATTTAAGTGTGATAGGAAACAGAAAGTAATCATTGTATTTGTCAAAATACAGTTCATTGGTGACCCTAAAAATACTAAACAGAGTGGGAAAGCCTGTTTGGAATGAGGGTCAAGAGAAAATTAGACTTCATAGTTGGTTGCATAAATCCAGATGTATCCACAAGTCCTCAAAAAACACTACAGGTCAACAAAAGAGCAAATTAAACTACACATAACTTATTTTTCATCACAATGATAAGACAGAATATGCTGCAAACATCAAATTGCAAAGGAAAAGGAGTGACATTACATGTATCAGAAACATGTCAGATATCACCTGAACCAAGAGTACTACCACTACTAAAAATGCATAACCTAGATTTATTCATAAGAAATCATCAGGAAAGCTAAAACAAAGTAAATTCTCCACAATGACAAGCCTGTATTCTTTAAACATTTAAAGTTGAATAAAAGGTAAGAATGAAAACCTGTTCTAGACTAAAGGACACTAAACAATACAATGATAAAGTATAATACGTGATCCAGGATTGGATCCTGGGGTGGGAAAACAAATAACTATAAAACACATTAGTAAGCCAATTGATGAAAATTTGAATATGGTCTGTATATCAGCAAATAGTACTTTATGTTGCTGAATTTCCTTATTTTAATAATTGTACTGTCCCTATATCAGAGAATGTCTTTGTAGGGAATGCACACTGAAGAACTTTGGGATAAAAGTCAATTTATGTTGTCTTGCATTTCTCTAACTACTAGAGATGTTAAACATTTTTTCATACATTTGTTGATTGAATGTATATCTTCTTCTGAGAAGTGTCTTTTCAGCCCATTTATTGATTGTGTTGTTTTTTTTTTTTTCGGTTTTAAGTTTTTTTTTAATTTTTTTATATATCCTGGAGATGAATACTCTATCTGATGTGCATGTGGCAAAAATTTGCTCCCAAAATGTAGGCTCTCTGTTTACCTCATTGATAGTTTCTTTTGCCGGGAAGCAGCTTTTTAGTTTGAGACCATACCATTTATAAATTCTTGATTTTATTTCTTATGCTTTAGGAGTCTTGTTAAGGAAGACAGGACCTAATCTGACATAATAAAGATTTGGGCCTAGTTTTTCCTCTATTTCGTGCAGTGTCTCTGGACTAATTCCTAGGTCCTTGATCCACTTTGAGTTGAGTTTTGTGCATGGTGAGGGACAAGGGTTTATTTTCAAATACTGATTTGGAAAAACAATATATGTTTATATGTATGTGTGTATATACATATATATGCAGTATACAAGGAACAAAGCAAATATGATAACATGTTAACAACTGGTTAATCTAATAAAGAATAGAAGGGACAAGGAACTTTTTTGTACTTAAACATTTTAGTAAGTTTTAATAAATTATATCAGCTTAAAGAGTTAAAATGAGGGAAAGAAAGTAAAGATAGCAAGTATAGGCAAATCATTTGGGAAATTTTTGGTGAAGAGGAGCAGAAGAAATGATAGTTATTGAAAGGAAATATGAAATAAAGGGAGATTTTAAAAAATGGTACTAATACAATACTGCTAACAATAATAATAATGATGATGCAGCATTGATTAAACTCTATGTAAAGTTCTAAGTGGTTTCCCTATGTGAACTCATTTAAGTATACACATGTATGTGTGTGCACATGGACACAATAATGCAGATATTAATGTTATCTCAGTTAACAAATGAGAAAATTAAGGTACAGTTCAGTGAAATGATGTGCTAAAGTCCACACTGTAGCAGTAGGTAGGAAGGGGCATACTGTAGAATGTTTGTGTATTTATGGAAATGATCCAAAAAGAGGAACAGACAAGACCATTGGGTGATAGTAAGGATGGAAAAAGTAGTTTTTGAGGCTTAAAAAAGTGGATGGTGTGACAATCTCCAGGGAGAGTCAAAGAGGGAATTGTTCAGGGAAATGTAGTAAGAATTGCAAAGCAGCACTAATGGGCCACTTGAGGTTTTATACCATGAATTCAAAGTGAAATGAGTTGTCATACATCAGATTTACTCTAGGCATGTCCTCCAGTTGCCCAGTAAAGCACAGAGTAGGGGCACAATCATGACTTTTTCCATTACTACAGTAGAGGGAGAAAAGAGCAAGAGATTTGAGCATGTGTGCAGTGGACCATGAAATTTAAACTGCATAAGCAGAGAAATGAGGATATGATGGTGAAAGACTGGAAAAAGGTGGTAGGACAGTTTTATCCCAGAGGATAAAATGATGGTTATTTTAAGTTAGTTCAAAAATGTTTAATGTCTTTTGCATGGAAAAATAAAACCTGAAACTTTTTAGTAAAGAGTTGCCTTTATGGTGTTATCAAAAGTGATCACTTAAACACTAATGTCAAAATGTAAATTCAGGGCTGGGGTTGGGGCTCAGTTGTAGAGTGCTTGCCTAGTCATGCAAGGCACTGGGTTCGATCCTCAGCAACACATAGAAATAAATAAATAAACAAAATAAATGTATTTTGTCCAACTACAACTAAAAACAAGTTATAAAAAATGTAAATTCAGATGAATTAAATTGCTCATGTAAAAAGTATGTGGCTTGAAAAACTTGCAAAGGAAAGGAAGAAATATAAAATAAAGAATAAAGCTGGCTAAGATAGTAACATCTAAATAAACTTAGGTAATCATAATACCAGAGGTGCTGGATGGTTCTTATTCAGACTCTATTAAAGAAGATATTGCATTATACTCTCTAAATTGCAGGGAGCTTTTTAAATGTGAATACTTATCATCCTCATTTAAAAAAATGATTTGGAAAAGACTATTTCTGATAAGGACATTGTATAATATGATATTTTTTGGCTTTGTTTGCATTAAAGGAGGACAATGTTGGATAAAGAAGTTAGTTGTTCCAGAGGAAAAAAGGCTAAAGTCAAAAGGGGGAAACTGGAAGTAAAAGAATTGTTTTTCCTTTAGGAGAAAAAAAAATGGCTATATCTCTTAAATGACATGTGCTTAATATCATGGTGAGGTTTTAATGGTTAATTTGATCCATATAAAGCAATATTAAGTATAATACCTACTATGGTAGAAAAGGATTTTTAAGTTACAGAAGTTAAAATATGGTCTTTATCTTCAATATACCTTGCAATTTAAGGTACAAGTTAAGATATTGATGACTAGAAACATTTACTTATAAGGACCAAGATACCTGGAAATGCTATCTACAGAAAACTACCCTAAGCTGTGGAATCAAAAGCCTAAAGGTCTTAAGACCTTGAGTAGCTGATTTAGTCATACATAGTGATTCATATTTTAAGGCCTCTGACTGTTCTTGTGTTTCAATTACTTACAAAAAAGCAAGTGCCATTTTTTAAAAATTACATTCATACTTTCACTTTTTGAGTGCCTCTGAAAATTACCTCCTTAAATGAGGTATGCATTTTATGTTTGTCAGCTGGTTCAATAAACAGGGGTACATTAGATAAAAATCTGTAGAGCAAATAAAAAAGAAAATCTATGGAACACCTATGGGTAATGACCTAGAATGCAGCTTATGTATTTATTTACATTGTACTTCAAAGTTTACTTGTAAGTTATGACATCAGCTTTTAAAAAATCAATTAAGAAAGAGGAAAATACTCTGTCTTATTTTCTGCTTAACAATACAAAAAGTCACATGTCTGGTTCATAAGTTGTCATTGAGAAAGCTCATCTAAAAATGTCGTCTATACTTAAAGATCCCTAGTTATAAAGATGCTAGGTATGGTTGAAGGATTAGTTAACTAATTAGTTACCTGGAATTTAGAAGACCTAGCATTAGTTGTTTCAATAATATGTTGAATGGCATTAAGAAAGTCACATATAGTATTAGCTTTCATTTTTCATATTGGAAAAAGCAAAGGGTATAACTACATGATGTGTAAGGAATTTTGTAATATTTTCTGCTTCCTCAGTTATCTGCAAAAACTTTGTATTGTAATCCTTTTCATCTATACCACTTGACAGGGCATAACCATACTGGTTATCCATTTTATAGGAAGATGAAATGGAAACCAGGATGAAAAGTAAAGATTTAAGGGCAACCATTGTAACCAAAAATACAAAGGAAATTAAAAATTAATATATTAGTAAATTAAAGTGTAGATCAAGATTTATCTTCATTCATGGGGTGATTTACTAGATCCCGACATACTATATTATAGATTTACCATTTTTCCCTTAAATAAATTTCATTAAATTACTTTTGACAAGCACACACTAATGAAGAAAAACATGGAGAACTACAATCTTCCCTATTTTTATGGGAAAAAACTATATAATCCATGAATTGGTGCTTAATTACTTAATTGCCAAACATCACCCAAGCTGAAACAGAATGAACAGAGCAAATCCCTATTGCCTTGTCACTGGGTGTGACCAAATCCCGTCTCATACTCCAGCCTGGGCTTCTGATTGAAGACAGTGAAAAAGGAATTTGGTCAATCCATTGAAAATAGTGATGGAATGTAAAAAAACAGATGTAGCCCATCTTATTGATTTGAACAGGAAGTGTCCAGGGTGCAGAAACAATCTGTATTGCAGTATTATATAATGCCTTCCCGTATGTTGCTTTATTTATTTTTTCTTCCTCCTACTTGTTTTTCATTTCTCTTCTTAATTTTCACATAAGGGTGAACTATTTTCTGGTCTTTAGAAAACTGACAGAAGAGAGAACATGTTACATGCTAATGAGTGATTTTAGTGTGTGTGTGTGTGTGTGTATATATATATATACACACACACATACACACACACATACATACACACACACACACACACACACAAGGACTACATGTATTGATTCAAGTTTAAAGGTAATTTAAAATTTTCTTTTTCCAAAGGCCTTATCCAAGGCTATAGGTTATAAAAAACATGTCATCACTTTGCCCATGAGGGTTCCTTTTTGCCATATCCTTTTCATATAAGCATCATGTGCATTGTTTCATCTGTTTCTCTTTCTTTCTGACTTCCTGACTGTTTTTTTATTTCCTTCTATTATTTAGGCAAAGTGTCTTGAGTTGGCAGATCCCATTTTTCTTTCTTCATTTTCCTTATTTCCTACATTTTCGCCCTAAGCCTATGTAGCTCTTAGTTCAATCAACATTTCAGGTCACAAGAAGAGTATATTTCTGCCTCATTTCCTTCCTTTATTGTTAAGTCAAGACATTCCTTTGTATATTTCATATGTTTCTAAAGCTATTTTTTTTTCTAACTTGTTCAATGTATGATGACTAAACATGGTGGATGGGGAACTGGGATGGAGAAAGGAGGTGTCACAATGCATATCCGGGTGAGAGTTAACTATATGATCCCTGAGGATAATAATTTGGGACTAAGTATATACTTGTAAGGGTTTAAAGCATGTTTATCAAACACAAACTGCCTTTGTATTCATCAGATAATCCAGAGAAACAGAAAAAATAGGCTGCGCGCGCACACACACACACATACACACACACACACACACACATTTATCTAAGAAATTGGTTTATGACATAATGGAGACTGAGAAGACCCAAGATATGCAGGGAAGGTTGGCAATGTGGAAAACAAAAGCATGTCAATGGTTTAGTTCTAGTCTGGGTCCAAAAGCCTGAGTACAGAGAAGACTGATAGTGCAATGCTAGTCCAAAGGTCAATAGACTTAAGACCCAGAAAGAACCAGTATTTCAGTTTGAATTTGAAGGCTGGACAAAAATCCATCACTGTCTGATAAGGCAAATGAGAGTTAAGATGTAGTATAATTTGCCCAAGACCAAACTTGAAGTTAATTCTATCTGAGCTGTCCCTCAGGGAACTTGAAAATGCAACAGATAGACCCAAAGAAGATAGATACTCAGAAAAGACTCAAGAAGACCTTAAGCATTCACTTTCAATTAATCAGTATACCCAGCTAATTAGTGAAGGACTATCCAAACACAGAGCCAATCTGCAAAGACTGAAAAGGTGGCTGATTTCTCCAGTGCCCAGTCTTAAACAACAAAATCAAAATCACACAAAGAAACAGGAAAAATTGGTTCATTCAGAGTAGCATAATAAATCATGAATTGACCCTGATGAAACAGAAACATCAGATTTACTAATAAAGACTATAAAACAATTGTTTTAAACATGCTCAAAAGCAAAAAGAAAATACAAATAGTTAATAGATTCAGAAAAATGAAATATAAAATGAAAATTTCAACAAAAAGGACAGAAATTACCAAAAGGAACAAAAATTTTTAGGAGCTGAAAACTATAATAAATGGATTAAAATTTATTGAAGAGGTTCAATAGATTTGAATAGGTTAAAAAATCAGTGAACTTGAAGCCAAAAAAATTGATATTATTAAGTCTAAGGAGAAAAATTGTAAACAATGAAGAAATGAACACATTCATTATTGGTATTACAAAGGAAAAAAATGGAAAGGGATAGAGATATTATTTGAAAAAATAATAGCAGAAAACTCATCACATTTCATTAAATGTCAATATCAAAGTCCAAGGAACTCAAGAAATTCCAAGTAGGTTAAACACGAAAAGGTCTGCATTATAACCGAATTGTCCAAAGATAAAGAGAAAATCTTAGAATGAAAGTAACTGGTCATATCCAAGGGAAACTCAGATGATCACTGGATGTTTCAGCCAAAAACGTTAGAGGACAGAAAGCAATGATACAATATGATTTTTTTCTTACATATTGAAAAAGAAAAAAAAACTTGTCAAATGGGAATTCTATATCCAGCAATAGCATCCTTAAAAATTATGCAGAAATTAAGACATTCTCAGAAAAACAAAAGCTATTGGAGTTCATTATCACTAGACCTGCTTTATAGAATTGTCCAAAGAAATTATTTTAGGCTGAAATGAAAAGATGCTAGACATTAACTCATAACTATATGAATATATTAAGATCTTCAATGAAGGTAAACACATAGGCAATTATAAAACTCAGTATTAATGAAATTTTTATTTAGGAGTGTATTTTTAAATGTTCTACAGGATTTAAAAGACAAATTAATAAAAGTAAACATATATCTATGTTAATGGGTACATGATGTATAAAGATAGTTATTGACATCACTAATATAAATGGGAGAGGACAGACCTGAGTAGGAGTAAAGATTTTGTAAGTAATTGAAATTAAGTTAGTATCAACACACAAAAAACGGTTTTTAAAACTTTAGTAGATTATATATAATACCCAACAAGCTACAAAAAATATCAACAAAATAAATATATGCAATAAGAAATGAGAAGGGGATCAAATATTTAACAGTACAAAAATTTAGCTAAACACAAAGGATGGAAGTCCTAAGAGGAAATGAGGGACAAAAATATAACTATAAGGAATACAGAAAACAAATAGCAAAATGGAATAATAACTCCATGTCAGTAATTATTTTAAATGTAAATAGATTAAGTTCCCCAACTGAAAGACATGGAAGGAAATAATGGATTTTAAAACATTATCCAACTGTGCCCATCAGCTTTCTGTTGCTGTAACAAAAGACCTGAAAAAGCCAACTTAAAGGAGGAAAGATTTATTTTGGTTCATGATTTCCAAGGTCTCAGTCCATGATCACTTGGCTCTGTCACTGTGGGTCTGTGATGAGGTAGAATATCATGGCAGAAGGACGTGGCAGAACAAAGCTGCTCACTTCATGGTAGCTAAGAAGCAGCAAAAAGAAGAGAGAAGAGGAGGAATGGGTAGGGGGACAAGGAATATCTTCCTCCAACTAGGCCCCACCTCCCAAAGTTTCTGCCACCTCCTAATAGCCCATTTAATTCTGACTATATCAATGGGTTAGTTCATTGATGAGATTAAATACAATTACCAATTGATCCAATTACCTTTCACACCTGAACACTGCTGCATAAGGGACAAAGTCCTAAACAAAATGAGATTTTGAACATTCCAAATCCAAACAATAACATTAGCTATAAGCATTTTATAAGAGATTCACTTTAAGAATACAAATAGGTTGAAAAGGAAAGGATGGAAAATATTGTAAACAAACATAAGAGATGCAAAATATATGAAGTAACTATTGACAGAACTGATGAAATGGCTATACAATAATATTTGGAGACTTCAATTCCTAACTTTTAATAATGTGCAGAACAAGCCATCAGAAGATCAATAAGGAAATATAGTACTTGAAGAACACTATAAACAAATTGTACCTTAAAGAACACTGTAATCCATATTTTCCTTAAATGCCTATGGAACATTCTGCAGGACAGACCCACAGAAGAAGTGTTTTTTTTTTTAATAAAGCATTTTTTTTCTACACAATATCTTTATTTTGTTTATGTGGTGCTGAGAATTGAACCCAGTGACTCACATGTGTGAGGCAAGCACTCTTCCACTGAGCCACAACCCCAGCCCCTACAAGTTTTAATAAAGTTAAAAATATTGAGACAATACCAGGCAGTTTTTGTCACTATGGAATGAAACTAGAATAGTGGAAAATTCACAAATAAGTGGAAATTTAAACAATATGCTTTCAACCAATTGGTCAAATAAAAATCATAAGAGAAATTATAAGACATTTTCAACCTAATGGAAATTAAAACACAATATACCAAAATCAGTGAAATGTAGCCATAGCAGAACCATATGGAAATTATAGCTATAAACACTTACATAAACTAAGAGGAAAATCTCAGCAAGCACCTGTCTTTATGACTTAAGGAACTAGAAAAAGAAGAATAATTATACCCACAGTTTGCAGAAGGCAAGAAATAAAAGATTACAATGGGTATACATAAAACGGAGAAGATAAAAATGGAACAGAAAATCAATAAAACTAAAGTTGGATTTTCAGATGATCAACAGAATTGATAAAACTTTAGCCAGAAAGATTAAGGGGAAAATTAGAAGATTCATATTACTAAACTCTGGAATAACATGGAAACGTTTCTACTGATTTTAGTTATTATTTATAATGGGTGATAAGATAGTATGATGAATAATTTTATGACCACAGAATATAGAAAACTTGTGTGAAATCAATAATTTCCTAAAGATACATAATATACCAATATCCAGAATTAGATATTCCAAAGAATTAGAAAATCCAAATTGATATATAATAAGGAGAATGAATCAGCAACCAAACATACCTCAACAAGGTGAGTCATGAACTAGATGGATTTATTGATGAATTCTACTAAATATTTAAAGAATTTACACCAGTCTTTTTTAATGTCTTTTTTATGGGGCTGGTAATTGAACCCAGGCTTGCTCTACTGCTGAACCATATCTCTAGTCCTTCAAATTTTTTTATTTTGAGACAGGGACTCACTAAGTTGCTGAGGCTGGCCTTGATTTGCCACCTTCCTGCCTCAGCTTCCCAAGTTGCTGGGAATAAAGGTGTGTGCCATGGTGTGTAGCCATACCAGTCTTTTCCTTAACTATTCTTAAAATTTGAAGAAGAATGAGCATTTTGTATTAAATAATAAAATGTGAAGTTAAGACACTAAATAAATTAAGAATAAAAATTGTCATATAAGATGATGATTCCTAAAAAGATGGTTTTGGCTTTGGGAATAGTACAAATTGACAAAAGATGTGAGGAACAGCCAAATCAGTTTTGATGCAGTGGCTCAGATATGTTGAGTAGATCCATGCCAAAAAAAAAAAAAAAAAGAGAAAGAAACCAACTCCTGGAATGTATTGTCCAGAAAACCAACTCCTGGAATGTATTGTCCAGAATGTATTGTCAAATAGCTTAATTTGATATGTAGGAGAAATGAACAGCTTGTGACAGTTCAGAGGCAGGCCATTGTGAACTGTAGCAACAACAAAAATTAGTTAACTACATCTGAAATTAATGCCATCCAGCATGAGATAAAATAAATTTTGGATTTCCTCATATCATAAATGACAAGGGCCCCAGTGGTAATGAATATATCCTGGAACAATAACATTGAAGAGCTGCCAGTGACTACAAATGAAAAACATAAACTGTTGTAGGTCTTTTCACTTTTTAGGAAAATATTTTGACCATAAGTAAATTTAGCAATACTAACCAGATACATATTGAATCTGAATGTTTGGGGATAAGGAATGCTACACCCCTCATGATTGATTCTCTTGCATGTTAGTTTCAGAATCAGTTAAAGGACTAGTGTTTACTACTATTGTACCCAGTTTATTGCCATTATAGCAACCTCAATTTGGGTTCACAAACTCAAGAGTTAGAAATTGGGCAGATATCTAAGAGTGTGGTCTGGGAACCATTAACATGGAAATTATATGAATGCTTGTTAAAAATTTAGACTCTGGACTTCATCCTCATTTCTGCTCAAACAGTTTCTATAGGAGTATAATTCAGAAATCTGCTTTTAACAAGCTCCCAAATGAATTTATTATATCCTGAATTTTAAGAGCCAGTGATTGAGAATGATTCCCCAGCTTGAAAAAATGTATATGGCTAAAAGGAAGGAAATACTTACAGGCCAAAATCTTAGAACTCTAGAGAAATGGATACTGAGCTAAAAGTCTAGATTCCTGGGTTTTGGCCTCAGTTCTGCTATATATAAAAATATATTAGGTAAGTCACTTTCCCATTGTAAACCAGTTTCCTAATGTGTTAAAAGAGCAGGAAAAATAAAATGTATTACTTTATGTACAGCAATATTTTATATATTTTATCTCATCTATTCCTCAAAACATCTTTTGAATTAGGTACCATTTTACAGAAGATGAAAATGAGTCTCCATGACATTAAGTAATTTTCCCAAGGTTGACTAACAACTGGCAGAGAAGTATTTTGAATATAAGTACCTGACTCCAAAGCCATCTTGACTTCTGCTCCTTCAGTTGGAACTAGAAATGATTTACTGTAGTCCCTTCAGTCTCTAACATTCTCTTTTCTTATGCAATATTGCTCTGGCTGAAAATAATATGACTCAGATAATAATAGTCTAGCTAGTGAGTTTTACTATGACTATTGAGTTGTTACTATGACTGGCATCTGTTTTCTTTCAGAACCTGAAATATATTATTCCAGGACCTCCCAGCTTTAAGGGTCTGGGTTGAGAAATCAGTTGAGACTTGAATTGGTTTTCCCCCATATGTAATTTGATTTTTTTTTCTCTCACAGCCCTTAAGATTTTTATCTTTATTCTCTGTGTTAGTCATTCTCAGAGTATTGTGTCTTGGTGTGGGTCTGCTATAATTTGGTACATTTAGGGTCCTGTATTTGATTTTCCATTCCATTCTTTAGGTTTGGGAAATTTTCTGCTATTATATCATTGAAAAGATTGTGCATTCCTTTGGTTTATATCTCTGCTTCTTTCTCTTTTCTGATAATTCTTAAATTTGGTCTTTTCATGTTATCCCATAATTCTTGGATGTTCTGTTCATGGTTTCTTACCATCTTCTCTGCATGTTAAACTCTACTTTCAAGATTATATATTTTGTCTTCATTGTCTGAGGTTCTGTCTTCCAAGTGGTCTAGTCTGTTGGTGTTGCTTTCTATTGAATGTATAATTTAGTTCACCGATTCCTTTGAGGATTTCTGCTTGTTTTTTTTTTTTTCATGATCTTTAATACCTTATTGAAGTTGTCTTTCACTTTCTGTATTTTTTCTATGAATTTGCTCCTTATAATATCCTTAACTTCTCATATAAATTTAAATATATACAATCTGAACTCCTTCTTGGACATTTATTCTACTGTGTTATCAGTGACTTCTGTTGTTAAAGCATATTGATTTGTTTGGGTGCTTTATTCTCTTGTTTTTTCATGTTGTTACTGTGTTTTCCCATCTAAAATTATGGATCTATGTCAGGATAAAGTCTACCCTGTTGACCTATAGTGTCCCTGAAGGTTTCCAGCACTTTGCCTTACTGGTGAGATGATTATCAACAGTACCCAGTGTACATAATACATAGCCTTAAACCTAATAGCTCCCACTAAGGTGTCTACTGCTTTCTGGCATTAAATTAATGATGAGTTCAATAACTATCTATAGTAAAAACAGAATATTTATTAAAATGATTTACAATTTCAAATGGTGGATGAGAGAATAGAGTAAGTGAAGTATGTGATATTCACAAGGGAGGAAGAGAGAAGCTAGAAGTAAAAATTACAGGAAGAGTGGAAGAGGAGCTGACAGAGATTGGCGATTGGTTAGAGAAAAGTTGGAAAGAAAATCCAAGAAAATAGACAAGAGATAGGAAGAATATGAGCAAAGAGAAAAAAATTAAAGACATAACAATATAACAAAAATGCAAAACACCATTCATGTATCATTGTCCTTCACATACTGATGCATAAAAAACATTCTGTTTCAAATATGGTAGAGAGATTAGTGAATCAAAAATAAAATAAATCTTTCTGGAAAGTTGAACTGTCTCTGTCAGTGTTCAACAGTTTCTCAGCCCTGTCTCTGATATCTCTTGGAATCACCAAACCCAGATCAGCCCTCTCAAACCCAGTCTCTATCCCACTGATCTTGGCTTCATATATCTCAGGCTTGGCCGTGCTGCAGTTCCAAGATCTCAGTGCTGTTCCTACTCGCAGAGAGACCACCAGGGATACACTCATGCAAAGGAGCAACCCGGAGATGCAGCAGCAAGACAAGGGCCACCAGCACTCTCAGCTGGAAGACCCCAGGCTCCTCCAAATCCGACGATACCCCACACTGGACCTGCAGGTCCCAGCTGGAGTCCCCAGACAGAGGCTCTTGTGGTGATAAACCTGCTGGCACCTGTAGGAATTCTGTGTTTGTGACTGAGGTCTACAAACTCCGTGATTGTGACATGCTTGATGAATAGGAAGTTTCTGTGCAAAGACACAGAATGTCTAGATGGTAGGTAACACCTGGTGACAGGGAAACTCCTGTGCAAAAGCATGGCTGCCATAGCATTTTCCTTCACAAGTGTACCCTGCTTCTCAGATCTAGGATGTCCAGCCTCCTCCCTCTGAGGCTATTAAGAGAACTATGCAGGTGTACTACCTGGTTTCCATAGTAATGTTCTTAGGTGTAAGAGTCTCTTTTTTGCATTAACCTGGACCTTATCTCACTCAAGGTTAAAGGAATACTGGTTAGATTATAGTCATTGGTGGTGGGTAATATGTAAGCTTTGTTTGGTTAATAAAGATGATGGCAGAGGGGAGTAGGTACCCTTTTGTCTGCCATCCTTCTGTCTGTCTGCACCTTCCCCGTGTGTCTGTGTCTGTCCTTTGTGCTCCTCCTCCACAGGCACCCAGGCCCCAGGCCCTGGCTGGTATCCCAAAATAGGTACAGACACGTGCAACCAAACCTGCAGTCTCCCCCAAAGCAGTCTTCTAGGCCATGGTAGCAGTGGTAGTGGTGGTGGTTGTCGGTAGCAGGTAGTGGGTCAGCAGTAGAGGCAGCTGCAGCAGCAGCTACAACTGTAGCTGTGGGGTCAATGTCATCAGGTGATCTCTGGTGGTCAGCAGCAGTGTCGGCTTCACTTGCATCCAGGGCAATGATTTCTTCTGTGGCAGCAGCATCCAGAAAGAAGACCTCCAGGCAACCTCAGGCTGGCAACAGTGGAATCAGAGGCAGCAGCAATGGTGGTAGTGGTGCAAGCGGTGGTTGATTGACAGGAGACTTCCAGTTCAGCTGCAGCAACCATGGAGGTAGCATTGGAATTCCTGATCAAAGTAACTGAGGCCATGCCCAGAAAAGAGACCTCCAGTATGGCAGCGGCTTCTGCGGCAGCCCAGAAAGAAGAATTCCAGGTGACCTCAGGCTGGCACCAGCGGAATCACCGGCAGCAGCAATGGTGGTAGCGGTGCAGGCCCAGCTTCTCTGGTACCCAGAAATATTTGTCTAGACCATATGTCATTTTCTCTCTTCCTCTGCATATGCTCTTGTGTATGATATCTATAAACATTATGAGGAGAATCACACCTTAACTGAGGAAAAGCAAGATATAAGAAATTATAACAGGTTGTAAGGATCAGGATATTACAAATTTAGTGAGGCCTATCAGGCAGTCAAAAACAAAAACAATGGAACTGGGGTTATGGCTCAGTGATAGAGAGCTCACCTCACACATGCAAGGCCCTGGGTTCGATCCTCAGCACCACATATAAATAAATAAAATAAAGTTGAAAGAAAAAGAAACTATGAGGACATGTGGTACTATTGCATAAAGACTAAAGTCCTTAGTCTTTATTTCTACTCATACACACTAAAGATTAACTGGTTTATACTATTTGACTCTAGTTATAATTTTTGGTGCATAAAATCATAAAATCTTATGTCTTGCAATAGTGGGAGACTATAAAAAAGGATAGTTATACATGTGAAAGGAAGAACATTTAAAAATTATTTACTTAGGGGCTGGGTTTGTGGCTCAGTGGTAGAGCATTTGCATAGCATGTGTAAAGCCCTGTGTTCGATCTACAGAATCACATATAATAAATAAAATAAAGGTATTGTGTCCAACTACAACTAAAAAATAAATATTAAAAAATGATTTACTTAGTCTTCTCAGTTCTATTTGGAACCAAAGTCGTTAAGTAGAAATAATATACATATGTAGACATGTATACCTGTGTTAGTATACACACATATATTTCCTTGCTTTGCAAGCAAAGAGGGTCCAGAGCCATAAAACTCCAGTAGCAATGAGTACAACTAAGTAGCACACAGATCTCAGTTTCTAATGTAATTCTCCAATAGAAAAAAATAATGCTCCTTAGATAAATGGTGGAATCTATGACTGGGTCAAGAATTATATAAGATGATCCTGGAGCATCCTATACAGCCAGAATATAAGGAAAAATGATCAAGAAAACCCTTCAATGATGAGGGTATGTCAAAAGGATAAATGAGCCAACTGAAAGAGCTCCCAAAAGCCAAAGCTGGAGCAATTTGAATAAGACAATAAATATAGTATTTTTAAGTTATAACCTAAAGGATATAATTAATATGCATGAGGCCATATTAACATAAATAAATAATCAAATAATTGGGGAAAAGAGACAAATGTTCTATGAGGAATTATATCAAATAATTTATGCAGATACTCTATAATCAAGGATGTGGAGCATAACTCCACTTTTCTTAAGTGTTTGTTGTACATAGTGACGTCCTTCTAAAGAAGAGAGTATGGCATTATGGAAAAGGGCAACAAATGGATAACCCTTACAGTGTACAATCCTGATAAGCACTACTTCGCCAGGTAGTCAAGGTTGACATCATCAGCGAAAGGTCATGTTGATAGTATGTACTTGCACTATGATGTGATGGGGATAGCACTTGAACTTTGTGATCTTCTTCTCCCAAACCCAGAACTCTAATATAATAATAAGAAAAACATCAGAAAAATCCCAATTGAGGATCAGCACAGTGGTACATGCCTATAATCCCAGTGACTAGGTCATTGAGGCAGGATGATTGCTGGTTTCATGCCAACCTCAGCAACTTAGTGAGACCCTGTCTCCAAGTAAAAAAAAAAAAAAAAAGTTAGAGATGTAGCTTAGTGGTGGGGCACTTGCCTAGGACGTGTGAGGCCCTGGGTTCAATTACTAGCACTGCAAGAAGAAGAAAAAAAATCTCAATTGAGGGACATTGAGATGACATCAAAATATTTCACCAGTATTCTACAAAACCATCAAGTTTAGCCAAAGTAATGTCTGAAAATCTGTCATAGCCAACAGAAACCTAAGGAGACATAATGTGGTATTGTGGATGAGATCCTGGAACAGAAAAAAAATATGTAAAAACTAAGGAAATGTGAATAAATAAAGACTTTAGTTAATGTATCAATATTGGTTCACTAATTGTAACAAATGTATCATCCTAAGATATTAATAATAGGGAACACTTGTTGTAGGGAATGTGGTCATTCTCTGTGTGATCTTCAGTTTTTCTGTAAATGTAAACCTTTCCTAAAATAAAAGGTTCATTAAAAAATCAATTAGCCATAAAAAAGTATTTGAAAAATGTGGCTAAGTTTACTCATATTAGCTCAGTTGTGTATTATAGTTTCCTTCAAAATGAAGAGAATAATTTGTCTAGGACTTTCATATGCATTCTCTAGTGTGAACACCCATCAAGACATTGTGATACATATTGCTTCCCAATTTTTGATCAGTTTAACTCAAAGAACATGTGATAATAATTATATAACCTGACTCTCCTGTCAACTTTACTTCCATCTTCATTGTGAGTATACTTTGTTCAGCAACCTTGTGTATTTTGTCGCTATCTCACTCTATCCAGCTTATAGGTAAGCATTTCTTTTTTGAAAAGCCTGCTTAATTTTGTCTATAATTTCTCAGAATCTTCTATGAAACATCATCTTGATGACACTTCATTGTGCAGTACTCTTGGATTTAAAGCAGATTAATGTTACTTGTTTTGAAAAAGTCTTGGCCCTACTTTTGTATTCCTATAGCCTACTTCTGAGATGAGAAAATGTAGTCCTAAAAAATAGGCCAGAAAGCAAGTCATTTCTTGTGTTTTCAGAGAAAAACATTAATTAATACACAAAATATCTCTATTTAAGTGACACCTCTTTTGACCAAATGGTCTAACAGTAAAAGTTGTAAATTCTAGCAGACCACATTCAGGTTACCAGAGATTAAGTGTATCTCCATTTATTGATGTGGAACATTAAGAGAAATAAGATAGGTTTATTCTCAGAATGGTATCTGACAGAGAGTTAATGCTACCTGAGTGTTCACCATTAATGTTATTGTTACTATGAAGAAATTTATGCATCTCAGTTACATACAGGCACACAAACACAAATAATGGTCACTGGCTGTGTATAGCTGTTCATACTGGGAAAGTGTGCTGATGGTGAGTTTCATTGTCAGGGATCTTGAAGGCTCAGAAAGAGCTGATTCATGGTAGGAATCTCAAATGATTCCATAAAATGAATGCCAGGTAATTAAAAATCTTAATTAAAAATCTCTGATTAGTATTTTAAATATAATGAGTCCCAAATTGCAGAAATATTAGTTTCCTTTTGAGCATAATTCATAACAGCGTTTTCAAATATTTAGATTTTACAAAACAGTATCTAATAAGTTTTCTCATTTGATCATAACAACAAACCTATGCAGTAAGTAGAAAATGAAAATAGAGTAAAATGCTGGTGCAACTGTGAGGAACATATTACCTGTGTTATGATTTCTGCCTTCCCAGTTTAGTAAAAATTTAAGGCTACAATTGGATATTTCCCTTACATTTTATGTTAGCATCTTGTGACAATTTATGAAATTACATGAAAAGAATTTGCTACTTCTGAATTTAATACAACTAAAATCCTGAGAGTTTTGAAAATATTTCTGTATGTTCAGTAATATTGTTTTACTATTTATAAGTGCCTTCTCTCCAACTATGGACAAAAGTGTTCATCCTGTAATAAAAAAAAAAAAGTCATGCTTTATCAGATTGTAGGTCAGAAACAAAAGCCTAGTCCATCAAAGCCAGAGCAAAACAGAACATTTATCAGATAATTCAGAATCACTCATTCTTCTCATACTCATATTTTTCTGCTAGAATGGCATGAATGATAGTTTCAATTTCCTATTATATTTCACTTGACTTGGGTTTCTAAATACCTTTGTTTACTCCAAATGTGTGGTACCTAGATTCTCTGACTCAATCTAAGTAATCAGTATTTATTAAATGAGTTTGGATGTATCAGTTCATGAAAACTTTAAGTATAATTTTTCTTTTTCTATTTTTTGGTATTGTGGATTGAACCCAGGGATGCTTTACCACTTACCTAATTCCACAGCCTTACTTATTTTTTGAGATGGGGGCCTCACAAATTTGCTGAAGGTCTCACAAAGTTGCCAAGGCTGGCCTCAAACTTCCTATCCTCCTGCCTCACCCTCCCAAATTGCTAGGATTATAGGCATTTGTCACCACACCTGGAGTTCAAATTGTAAAGAGGTTCTTAATCACTAAAGAACCATCTTCATGGTTCTTCTTGAAATTACATGTAAAATTGCAGCACATATCAACAGTGACCGGAGAAGGTCTATACCTTTCATCCTATCTTTCAGAGTCCTTCTATTTAAAAAAATGTTAAGAACAAATTAAAGAAAACAGATCTAATCCAAAGTTATCCCTGTTTTGTGTTGATATACACAAAGAAGGAGGAAACCAGTGCTACTTTGGTAACATTTTTTAGAGTTAAGTAAGTTGATGTTTTTTTTTTTTTTCATTGTTTTCAAATTTATATTCAAATATTACTTTATCAAAGAAATCTCTCCTGATAACATTTCATTAAATAATACTGTTTTCATTACCTTACTATTACCCCACTTTATTTTTTGTAGAATATATCAGCAACTGATATTATACTTTTATTTATTTGTATTTTCAAATTCTCCCCTTCATTAGAATATATGACCATGAGAATAGTGGGTTTGTACTGTTCACTTTTCTATCTTCAGAGCCTAAAAATATGCCTAGTTAAAAGAATATGATTAATACTACTAGATGAATAAGTAAATGAATTAATCCTACAAAATAAACTATTTTATTCTTTTTTCCCCCCTGCTGTGGTACTTGAGACCAAACCCAGGGCCTTGCACATTCTAGGCAAGTATCTATATCCCCAGCTCTAAGGTTAACTCTTAAGCAATCAAATGTATTTGAAGCTTAGCTAAAAGTCATGAAGTAACCAGTAAAGTACCATAGTCTATCAAAAACAATATCACAAAGGAGTATTATATATTTCAAAATGTGCATGAAATGGTTCAGCAGCACCACTATGTTCTCTTGTAGCTATAGAGTTTGGTGGTGCAGCTCACTAGGGGAGCCAATTTTAGATCTTTCCAAGTTTAAAATTGCTTTTAAAATGAAAAGAAAATGGTTTTTATAGAAATTCTTGTACCGATTTTGTGGGGTCACAAAAAAATGCAGAATTGAGCATAGAACACAGGGAATGTTTGACTCAAAGAGAACTCTAACTTGAAGGGATACAGTACTGCTTGAATAATGATATGATTCCTGGCATGAAAAGTACCTGCAGCAAGAATTTTTTCAAGCATGTTAAAGAGTAAAAATTCAAAATAGATATAGCCAGTGGGTATAACTAGAAACGTACTAAGAGTATACTAAAAAATCTAAATTTTGAACTATTCCAGGTCAAGATATTAAAAGAAAATGTGAAATATACAGGTGTAACCTTAACAGTAAATGTGTAGAGTCTACATCTTGAAAATTGTGTTAGTGAGCTTTACATCACAATGACAAAGTAACTGAGAAAAAAATGATTAAAGGATAAATTATTTATTTCCACTCATGGTTTCAGAGATTCAGTCCATGATTGGCGGGCTCCATTATTATTGACCTGTGGTGAGGCAGTATATCATGATGGAAGGGCAAGGTGAAACAAAATTGCTTGCCTCATGGCAACCAGAAAGAAGAGAGGCAGCATAATGTAGGGACATGGGACAAGATTTCCCCAGTGAATCCCTTCCTCGAATCTGGCCCCACTTCCTATGGTTTCCACCACCTGTCAATAATGCCATCAAATCATGAATTCATCAATGGATTAATCCACTCATATGGTCAGCACCCTCATTATCCAATCACTTCCCAAAAGCCCCATCTCTGAATATTGCTGCTACATGAACCAATCCTTTAACACATGAGTCTTTGGGGACATTTCATATCCAAACCAAAACAAGAATTATAAAACTTTGTTGAAAAACAAGACAAAAATTGAATAAATGGAGAAACATAGTCCGGTTTCAGTTTTGTGAGTTTTTGCTTCATGTATTTTGGAACTCTATTTTAAGGTACATAAGCAATTGGAATTATATTATCTTCATGTTAAATAAAATCCCTTTATCATTATAAAATACACTTCTTGATCTTTGGTAATGCTCTTTGTCCTGAAACTGACTTCTTCTGGTTATAATATAGGCACTCCAGTTTTCTTTTGATTAGCATTGGCATGCCATAGCTTCTCCCATTCTTTGATGCTTAATATATTTGTTATATTTTAATGTGTTTATTTGTAGGGAGAACATAGTTGGACCTTTTTTAAATCTAATCTGATAATCTTTGTTTTTATATTCAATGTAAGTATTGACACAGGTTTAGAATTACCATATTGCTATCTTTTCCCTATTTGCTTAATCTCTTTCTGCTTTATTTTAGGTTGATTGTCTGAATTAGCCTTTATTTTACCTTCATTTTTTTGAGATATATTCATGGAGTATAGAATTCTAAATTGATTCCCCGCCTACACTTAGTATTATAAAGGTATTACTCCCCTGTCTTCTCATGTGCATTGTTTCTGTCATGAAATTGTCTGTCATGCCTGGCAAGGTTTCACCATTTAGTGATTAAGAACCTCTTTACAATTTGAACTCCAGGTGTGGTGGCAAATGCCTATAATCCTAGCGATTTGGGAGGGTAAGGCAGGAGGATAGGAAGTTTGAGGCCAGCCTTGGCAACTTTGTGAGAACTTCAGCAAATTTGTGAGGCCCCCATCTCAAAAATAAAAAAAATAAAAATCAGGAGGCTGAGGCAGTAGGACCTCAAATTAGAGGCTGGCCTTGGCAACTTAGCAAGACCCTGTCTCAAAACAGAAAGTGAAAAGAGCTAGAATGTAGCTCAGTCGTGAAGTGTCCCTCGGTTCAGTCTCCAGTACCAAATAAAAAAGAGGGAAAAAGCAGGGTGGGGAGAGAAGTAAAGAAAAGAAAAGAAAATTGTCTGTTACTCTTATCTTTGTTCTTAAGCATGTAGCATTCTTTTCCTGACTGCCTTTGAGATTTCCTCATCATCACTGCTTTTGAACAATATTTTATAATGTGTCTTGTTAAAGTTTTCTTCATGTAATTTTTTATGCTTATGGCACATTGAGCACTTTGCATCTGTGGGATTACAGTTTTCAACAAATTTAGGAACTTTACAGGAATTATTTCTTCAGATATTATGTCTCCCTTCAACAACCCCAATTTCACATATTTTGGACACACAGTTAATTAATGGTTGTTTATTATTATTATTTTTAATTCTCTTTACTACCCATGATGCATTTTGGATAATCTTTATTGCTATATGTTTAAGTTTAATAGTCATTTCTTTTATAGTATCTAATTAAACATGAATTGATCTAATGTATTTTCCATCTAAAATATTGTAGTTTTTCATCTCTAGGAATTTAACTTGCATCTTATATTATCTTCTGTTTGTTGTTAACTTTTTGTTCATATGGAATGCAATTATAGTAACTATAGTAACTATTTTATGAACTTATTTACTAATTGTCTCATCTATGTCAATTCTGGGTTCATTCCATGGATTGATTTTTTTTTGTTTTGATTCACAAATACATTGAATAATGGTAATAATGGTCAAATCAAGATAATTAGCATATCTGTCACAACCTTTTTATCATTTCTTTATGGTGAGTACATTTAAAATTCTGTCCTTTACTTTAAGATGCATTATTGTTAGCATATTCACCCTATTGTGCCCTAGAACACTAGAGCTTTTTTCTGCTGTTAAATTATAACATTGTGTCCATATTCCTGGTAATATTTGATTGAATGACTGATATTATAAATTTTACCTCTTACTTGATGAATGTTTTTAACTTCCCTACAAATCTTCTTGAGCTTTGTTTTAGATTGTAGTTAAGTTGCTAAGAAACAATTAGATGTTTTGTAAACTTGCTTTTAAAGTATTTATCAGTCAACAGAAGAGCAGCCTTCAGTCTGGGGATAATTATTCCACACTACTGAAGGAAGACCCTTCTGATTACAATCACCACCAATTCATAAATCGTGATATTTTCTTATATGGCTAGTGGGTTTAGGCACAATTTTCCATCGTACATGTGTGCCATGAATCATTACTTCTAATACTTTATGGTGTTTCTTTCCCTATTCTTGTATAGTTTTTTAAACACGTGCATTGATCAATTTTGCTGAATAATTGAGGAAGACCTTCTGTAGATCTCTAGGGTTTTCTCTTTGTGCAGCTCTTTCATTTCCAGTACTCTATTCTGACAACTCAAGCTGCCTGGTTTCTCTAGGCACTCAGCTCTGTTTCCTCAACTTACAGAATTAGCCAGGTTTCACCTTTATTTCCCCTGGTAGGTGCTACAGTTCAGATTTCTCTCAACCAAGTGAACTGGAAAAATCACAGAGCTCAATGAGTTTTCTCCTTATCTCTCAGGGATCATTGTTTTTCAATGCCTGATGTACAGTATCTTGATAATCATCATTTCCTATATTTTATACATTTTTCTTAGAGTTGTTTCAAGTGGAAAGGTAAATCCAATCCCGTTACACCATGTCAGTTGGAAGCAGACATCTGATTCTGTTAATCTCACTTTTAATGACATTGAATTTATATTTCTTTGATTAACTATTTTTCTTCCAATGATAAAGATCATTAAGGCTATTCATTTGACTCTACAGATGGATTTCACCAAATCTCATGTATTTCATTTTTGTGTCATAATTATTTCATTTAAGAGATTAATTTTTGAACATCAAAGTTCAGTTTTTTAATATTCTAGATTTATTGATTTCTGATCCAATAATATGACTTCAAATTTTCTACTTTTTACTTTTTAAAGATGCTCTTTGTTGCTTAATATAATAATAAGGTAAAGTTTACTAGAATTTAATGAATCTTAACAAAGTATAAACTTTAGTTAACAGCCAAGTTTGAGTTAACTTTTGTAGTACTGCATACATTTCTTATTTAATATTTTATCTTCAGGACCTTTAAATACACCATCATGAATATGTTGCTGAAACTCATGTTGCAAGTTTATTGATTGCTTCTCCATTTCTCACATAAATCTTACTGCCACACATTGTATGACATGTGTATAGCTTAGAAATGACATATACTCCAAAAGCTCATGTATGAGACAATGGAAGAATGTTCAGAGGTAAAATGATTGGATTATGAGAGCCTTAACCTAGTCAATGCATTAAAATCCTGGTAGGCCAGGTACAGTGGTACATGCCTGTATTCCCAGCTGCTTGAGGCTGAAGCAGGAGGATCGCTAGTTCAAAGCCAGCCTCAGCAAAGGTGTTAAGCAATTCAGTGAAACCCTGTCTCTAAATAAAGTACAAAATCAAAATAGGGCTGGGGATGTGGCTCAGTGGTTGAGAGACCCTGAGTTCAACACCAGTACCCCCCAAAAAAAATTTCTGGTGGATTAACTGGGTGGTTACTGTAGATAGGTAGGGTATGACTGGAAGAACTAGGTCACTGGGGGCATGCCTTTGGGGTTTATATTTTGCCCCTGGGGGGCTGAGCTCTCTTTCTTCTTCCTGATTTCCCTGTCTGGAGCTGTTTTCTTTCTTCACAACCTTCCACCATGATAGAGCTATGGAATCTATGGACTGAGATCTCTGATCCCCAGCCCCAAATAATCTTTTCTCCTTTAAAATTGTTCTTGTCAGGTCTTTTGGTAATAGCGCAAAGAAGCTGACTGTTTACCTCACTGAAAGCTCTGATTGAGGGGCTGGGGTTGTGGCTCAGCGGTAGAGTGCTTGCCTGGAACGTGGGTTCGATCCTCAGCACCACATAAAAATAAATAAAGGTACTGTGTCCATCTACAACTAAAAAATATTTTTTTAAAAAAGTTCTAATTAAAGCTAGTCAGCATGTGCAATCCCTCAGGCAACACTGATTGGTTCAGGGAATGGTGATTCAGATCAATTTTAAGTAGTACAATTTCTGCCAGAAAGGATTCTTCCACTACCCTTTGATAGCAAGGAATAAGGTTATGAAACCTGCAGTTGCTGCATTGGTTTTGTAGCTATAAGGCAAGAGTCTGGGTTTGATTTGATAGATAACAGTAGTTTTATTATACAGAGTGAGTATAAAAACTACTGTAGAATATGGAGTAGAATGAAGAGAAATGTGTATAGGTGATATCATTTTAGCCAGCTGATCCAATTTTGCCTGAAGCCAGCCCACCTTCAACTTTTTCAGTAATTAAAGGCAACATATTTCTTTCCTTTTTGTCTGAAGTACACTTGATTTGGGCTTTTTGTCACTTGCAACTAAAAGTATCTGAATATAGACCCTGACTGATGATTTCAATCAAGATTATCATGCGTATGCAGGGCAAAACAGGTGAACAATACCCATTACAGAAAGATGATGGCTGCCTGGGGTTTGCAATACATTACACATGCTCTAATACTTGTGCATTTTATAAATATTCAATTTCTTCAGATTCTTGTTTAGAGTCTTTTCCCTTCTTTTAAAATGACAAAAAAGCTTCCTCATCTGGTTTCTAAAACCATTAGCAGAAAAGATGCTACAAATGAGGAAAGGGAAGAAATACCATTATAGACAAGCTCTCTTGTCTATAGAAGTCATCGTAAATTTTCTTTAATTCAGGAAGAGACAAATAATTCATATAGCACAGTAATCTGGTACGAACACTCTGATTCTGTTAAATACACCTTGAATTTGCTAGGGTGACCCTGAATTGTCATGAACAGTAACATTATATTTAATATAATTTAAACATTGTCTTTATTTAGTATATTAATTTAAAAAGCACATTTAGTAAACAAGAGTTGAAAACACAATGAAGTTCTAGATAATCAATATTTCACAGAGTATGAATTTTTAAAAATTTGATTTTTCCCCAGGTTATTTAGGATATAAGAATAAAAAAGAAAGATCCTTGGCCATTTAACTATGACTAGGCAAATTTCTTTAAAACTTTCTGTAAAACTTCCATTCTGTCTTTTGCTTATGTGTTTGCACTTGTTTCATTTTCTTTTTAGATTTATAAGGGATATTCTAGATATCCTTATCTTAATGAAAAGAAACAAAAATATTAAATATTCCATATTAAACTGTTTACCAAAGGAAAAGAAGGGGTGTATTTTTCCTTGAAAAATACCTAAGAAAGACTGCTTCAGAGTTGTATTTGCCAGATACTTTTTAAAGTGGTACTGTGATAGCAGTTTGCATGTGTTTTTTAAAAAAAAGATATTTATTTTATTTTGTTTTTGGGTCAATCTCCCATAGAACTCAAAAGAAGCAGAATACCATATTGAATATTCATTATTTCACAAGTAGTCTGGCTTTTGCTAAGTCCTAGGAGAAAATAATCTAGGATAAAAGAAAAACATTTCTATTTTTCTTTTGTTCTCTTGGTTGTCTTATGTATGTTTGTTTTTCCCATGGAAAACATTCTGTATTCTTTCCAGAGAGCTGACCTCAGGTCTTTGGAGCTGTCTCTAATAGAAGAGATGCTGCATATCAGTCATAATTTCAAGTACCATTCATGTATGTGCATTTCTAACATAAAAAGCGATGAGGAAAATGGTAGAAAAATATTTCAGATGTAAGTTATGGAAAGCATGTGTGTATTTTGAAAAGATTAAATAGAAATAAGCATCTTAGTGATAAAATTGTCTCAGAATGCCCAATAAATGTTTTTACAAAAAGGGAAACAGTCAAAATGGGTTTCCACTGACTCTTAAGGACATAATCTATTATACTGTTTGATTGCAATATCTGTGCAAAAAGATGGTTATCTACTTAATCAAATAACCATTTTTCGTTTTAACAATAGTGCATAAGGGGAATCCTGTTAATATAGTGGGTTTTCTTTCTCCTCTACGTAGACCTGATGGATACAACCATGGTTGAAAGTACAATCAATTTTCTCAGCAAGTTGGATTGCTTTGCTTCACTTCTTGGTGATGGTGGATCAGGATAATGATCTTTTCAAAATTTTTTTTTCCTTCAGGGTATTGTTTCTAGAGAACCTGAGGAGATTTGAAGGAACTCATTTCTCAGTTCCTTAGATGGCCCAATAGCTTGAGGTCACTAACAAAATCGTTTATTCCTTAGGCTGGTCTATGTGTTTAATTTTGTGTAATAAACTGTGAAACCATTGTTTTAGAACAAAAATTCCAATTTGCTTTAAATCAGAGTCATGTTTAGATGTGATCTCACTTTGGTTTTGACCTCCATGTACTGACTCATATTACAAAGACATTGTTTGTAGGTGTGAGTAATATGTCATCTCAATTAACAGGCAATGACAGTAACAATCTCTGTCATTTTCATTTGGAAAAATGTTTATAGACTATATGTGTGTGCTGATATCTGTATCAGTCATGATTCTCCAGAAAAAGAAACAGCCAATAGGACATATCTAAATTTCTGTCTAGCTGTCTAGTCAGTGAGGTAGGTAGTTAACTCTCTGTATATATGTGTACACACACATATGCAGAGAGAGAAGAATAGGATGGGGGGAGATAGAGATTATTTTAAGGGTTGGCTCACATAATTATGAGGACTGGCAAGTCTGCAATTTGTAGGAAAGGCTGCCAGGCTAGAAACTCAGGCAAGAGTTGATGCTGCAGACTTGAGGCAGATTTTTTTTTGCTAGGTATCCTATTTTTTTCTTCTCTCTCTTAAGTCCTTTCAGCTGATTGGATGAGACCCAGCCACATTATGAAAGGTTATCATCTCTACTTCAATCAACTGATTGTAGATGTTAACCGCATCTACAAAGTACCTTCACCTAACACCTTGATTAGTGTTTGATTAAATAACTGGGTATTATAGCCAAGTTAACATATAAGTAAGCATCACAATATCTTCTAAAGGCATAATTCTTCATTTTAAGCTCTTCTGAAATTGATCAGTTTCTTAAGCAATTATCCATTAGAGAAATTGCTCTTTTTCTTTAAATCACTAAGTGAATTTTCTTCTTTGAGATTAAGTTTATTATCTCTAACATTTTTCTTCCTGGGAAGAAGCACTATCACACTTGTCACTGTTAGCTGACAAGATTTTTTTTTTTGTCTCTCACTTACTAACCCAATATAACCTGTTTCTGTGTTCACATTTTTGCAAGATTTTGGTAGTTGTCTTAGTGCATTTTAGATATGTACCCTGTCTCCAATTTGGCGAAACAATAGCTTATTAGACCTGAAAGGGCAAGGGCTAGTTTGAAATTGTCCACAGAAGAAACTTATCACATGTTCAAGCACATTTATTTTTTTATTTTATTGCCATTTTCAATACCAGGGGCCTGCAGTAATCCATTAAAAGGTCATGATTGTTACAAAAATAAGTCTTTAGCATTTACTGACCACATTTGTTAGAAATCTCTTCTTGTTCTTTTGATAATAATAGTAGAAAAAGTAACTTAATATATAATATTAGCTTTGTCTGTTTTATAAAACTCTTGATATATTTTTTGGGGGTACCAGGGATTGAACTCAGGAGCACTCAACCACTGAGCTTATTTTGTATTTTTTTAATTAGAGACAGGGTCTCACTGAGTTGCTTAGCAACTTGCCATTGCTGAGGCTGGCTTTGAACTCGCAGTCCTCCTGTCTCAGCCTCCCTCGCTGCTGGGATTATGGGTGTGTGCCACCATGCCCATCCTTAAAATTCTTGATCTTTAAGGCATTCTTGTGAGCATCTATCTCATTTTGGGTTGTAAGTTGTCCAATAGATTGTGTCCCTTAATATGGCCAACAACCAAACTAACGTCTAGCAGATATGGAGAACCTCAGGCTATTTATAGTTTGTAGCTAACTGGGACAATAATAAATAGTTTATTCTTTGACTCCATTGAATAAGTAATTAAAAGTCAAATCATGAAAGATGTAGATGATATTCCAAAATATATCTTTCCCGTTACTTCTTCTTAACCCAAAGATAAAAACCTTCAAAATGGTCTGGAACTAGTTTCTCACAAGTCTGATAAATGAAATTTAAAGGGTAAAAAAAATAATAATATTGGACATTATTGAATGCAGGCAATTCCCTTTGTGAAGAATCATATCAAATTGAACCAAAGTATACTAATGTATAAGCTTTAAATTTTAAGACCTTTAGGTCAAAGTTATATCCACTAATGCATTTTAATGTCTAAAAGCCCTAAAAATGCATGTACACCATAGATACCTGTTGTGATCAATTAGCTATGATGGTATTTTTCCAGAAAGTGCTTGCTTTCATGAATAAGCAACAAATCTGGCAACTTTTTTCTTTGAAGCTGTTAAGCTATACCCCAATTTTAGAATTAGTGTTTCAGAAGATGATGCTATAGGCATTCTGAAGTTACAAATCTAATCATGATTGTTAAGACTCCATAGGACATCCCAAATCAATAGTGACCTTTAGTATAATTTCATACAGTGTAAGTAAGGAAATAGTTCTTTATCTGGAAAGAGTTTGGAAATAAAGTACTTGGTTACATTGGTATACTTTGTGGGTTAGATAGTATATTCATTAGTGACACAGACATAACACAGTTACCTTTGTAGCATGCTGTATGAAAGAGTATAATTTTGTGTGATATGATTTAATCTCAGGTCCTGGTTTAAAAATGGTTAGTCAACAGATATTATAGTCTCATCTTCACATCTCAGTTCATGTGTAGTTTGATTTCATGCATGCCACCCTTAAAAAGCAAGAATATAGTAAGGATTCAGAATTGAGGGTATTAATGACTATGTGATAAATACAGATCTGGAAGTGGCAGTAGTGGAAATAGAATAATTAAATTACTTTCAGAAAATTGTACAACTGTGCTCAGAAAAAGAAAAAGAAAATCATCAACCCCAAGGTTCATCCAAGATGCTGTTTGATCCATGAACTTCTATACAACCTTGTCCTATGCTATCTAGAAGAAGATTAATGCATCAACTATATCTTTGCCTTTTAACACCATAGGAGAAATTTGCTCAAGCTTTTAGTATATACAATACATACAAAATAATCTACAAAAAGGGGGAAAATAATTAATATTCAATTCATTTACAAAGCTTATATATAAGTAATAAAGGAAAAAATATTGTCAAGTTATAGAACTGATGAACTATAATTAGAAACAGGACCTAAATTATTTCTTAGCCTAAAAATCCAGGATGCAGTGCATTTTTCTATATTATGATAATAAACATTATGGTAAACTACCTTCTGTATTTAATATAAATGAAGACAAAATAAAATAACTTCAAATCTCTTAAATGCCTCCAGAGATTTTCAAGGAGCTAGGAAGGTGGGATTGTTCATTTTCAGATATGCAGTTCCTATGGCATTGGGAGGAATCCAAATGAGTTTTCCTCATTATTTTATATGGATTATGTTGACTGTTGTGCCAATTGCATTTTTGATCTTTGCAGTGTAAAAATATATTTTGTACAGTAAATAATAAAACTGTTCTGAATTGATTCATAGAACAGCAGCAATTCATAAAATCCTCATATTGCTTAAAGGTTTACTCTCTCAGCCAATGGACTGGGCTTTTCCTGATTGTTTCGACTAAGGAGGCAGTGTCCACTATTTGATGTCACCTGGGAGAGTAATTTGACTTTCAAGGTCACCAAGCTTAAATTCACTCAAATTTTATGAACTGAAATGACATCATTCCAATATCTATGCTGTGTGTAGCAGAATTGAAATGCAGCAAAATTATAAGGTAGGTTAGGTTAATCTTCAGTTGTCTGCTACCTGCTCATTCAGGACTCCTTTCTCTTTTGTGGTAACATTCTAAGATTCAAATAATAGCATATCTAGTAGTATAGGAGACATTTTTGCACTTTAGAGACTACATATACTACTACAGCTTCACTGAGAAAAGCTCCTGGATTCTACACTGAGTAGTCCCTGATAAAAACCATTAAAGGTAGTTTTACTCTAAAGTAGCATGCATTATTATTATTGTTATTATTTGTATGAATCACTTTTTCATACTTGAAACTACAAAATATATAATTCACATTTCCTTTAGCATATATATTACAAAGTATGTAAGACAAAACAACTCCTCAAAGAGACACAGTAATTATGTTATTGGTGTGGGCAGGGAAGCACATAAACAAAAATCACTGAAGATGTGCATTCCAAATACACAAACCTCTATATTGTTAAGCAATGACCTCCATTATTTACCTTTAGAAATAAAGTTTATATAGATTTGTAGAGCAATATGGGTTTCAGGATGATTGCATACTTTAAAATGAGAGTAGGTCTTTAAAAATCCCTACAGTAAAATAAGTAGAAGGCATCTATTTCATAGTGACTCCATTTCTTGAAGTCTTAGAAATACTATTTTATACAATGATTAACTGTTCATCAGAGCCAGGGAAACTCAAAATGCATTTGGTAATGCCTTTGCCACTATCCTGAGCAGTTAAAACATTTTGGCATATCTCCTGTTCATTTTTGGTCCTTACAGGCATCTCCCTTTCAGAGAGGTTTTTCTGTATGAATATTCATGCTTTCTACTGGCTTTCCCTGTTCTTTCAACTGATGTCTTATTAGTTGACATAATGAAAAGAGCGAATTGCCTAATCAAGCTTTTTATAGTACTAAAAACTAGAGAAAGATTTTTTTAAATTATATGCATATAATGCATGTCATCAAAATCAGTGGCATTGTTAATGAGAATGAGCTCACCACACACTTGAAGAGAGGAACTATGTCCCCCCCCACCATGATCATCACACAGAATAGAGAAACAAACAAAAATATGCAGACTGTCAACATCTGTAGAGTGAAATTTCCAAATTTATAATGGAATTAATGCTTTTGAAGTTATAAATATCAAAATGTAGTTCTGCATCTGCTAACTCATGCTTTTTGACAATAAGCCGTGCTGAAAAGCAGTCTGTTGGTATTGCAAGCAAGCACTGTGGGCTGAGGGGTTGCAATTTGTTTATTTTCTGATACACATTCTTGGGCCATATGGTCAGGGTCTTCATGGAAACAAATTGTCCATCATTTTCTTCCAGTGTGAGGACAGGATAGTAAAAGTATTTCAGAACTATAGAACAACCTCAACAAAATGTGTTAATTATATTGATTATGTGAGGGTTGGATAATTTACCCATCTCATTGAGTATCTCTGCATATATTTCAGAGGCCATCACCTATCTCTGCATATATTTCAGAGGCAGGTATTCTAATGCAATTAGTATATCAGATATATTATGTTACTGTCTTTATTTTTATTTTTTATGTTACCTTCTCTATGACTGAAATATATCCTCCTCCATCACAGTGGGAACTGTGTAGTATACCTCGTTTTGTGCAGCCAGATAAAACAGCTACAGTAGTTGTTTCTCAACAAAATTAGCACTCAAAGTATATGTACTTCTCTGCCACAATAGATTTATGTTTTCATATTTGTTTTCTTTTGCATTTGTAGTTGTATGCTGCTGATACCACCAATTCAGAGCATTAACCTGGAAAGCCTAGTAGCAATAACATTTCATTTTAAAAATCCTTCCTAATTCAAGTGTACCTTTCTGATTCTAACTAAGTGCACCTCATCACAATATAAGTCAACAAGAAAAGTAGGGACAAAGTAAAGACCAAAGCAGTGACTACATTGCACATGGATAGAGAGGTATATATCATGGAGATCAAGTGCTGCAATAAGAAATACAATGTTCTTAATCTTCAGAGAGAATAGTGCTTTACAGTCTAGAGGTACTCAGCTTTGTGTCATTTAGTCAGAGTGGAATGAGGCTGTGTGCAAAATCATTTCCATTACTTGTGTCTTATGACCTGTGGCATACAATTGTAAGCCAGCCAACTAATTAGAAGCACCCTCTATAATTAGAACATGAAATGAAACCAACTGGCCATATGGGAATTTGCCCCATGGTGTGAATCTTCTTAATACCATGCTCTAACCAATGCAGCAAATAAGTTCTAACTCAAAGTAGAAATAGAACATACGTTGCCTAAATTATTCACTATTGCTATGATTGTGATTCTGAAATTCTAGTTCTGGTGAATGAAAAAATGAAAGAATTAAACATTATGTGAAAGGCAAAAGAGTTTTTACTTAAAGTAAAATGAAAGGTGAAATAAAAAGATGATACCTTTATTTTTATGGTACTCAATAAATTATTTGAAATGAAGATTATTGAATTGACTGAAAATGGATCTGATGTAATTGTAAATGCAAAGTATTGGGACAGTTGCCTTGACTTGACTGGAACAGCATTAAGTTAAATGTACCTTCAAGCTCTTGCTCTGCAGTAGAAATTCTATGGCCTTGTAATCACTGCTGCCATTCCCTCTGAAAGACCACCCACAGTTGGTAATAGCAACTGTTTCACAGTAAAAGGATGTGTGGATTTTCTCCTTTATTTAACTTGGTCTTAAAAGGATTTGAACAGTACTTTCAACTAGGAAGTTGTTACAACACATTTTATATCACCAGTCACATTCCTATGCCATTTAAATTTGTGGTGAAAAAAAGTCAGTGTGTCCTTGGATTTGACTGCAAGATAGTATTATGCTTATCTAGACCACTTAGGTTTGATAACATGAGCTTAATAGCTCAATCTCACAAGAACAATATCCCAGGAGATTTCCAGATTGTACAACTGTGCTCTTAGCTGTGTGTCTGTAGGAATTGACTGCATTGTGCAATTCATCTTGGTTTTACCTGGCAGAACCATGTAATTTCTAGAACGACCATATATTTTTAGTCACCACCTCTGATATGCATATATCCTTCTTCCTGTATCTAATGTTAACAGTTAACTCATTACTAGTTACATACATAATAGTTTATGATGGTAGAGAGGGTCAGTTCATTTATGGTGGAGAGAGGTTTATGTTTCCATGTTTATCTTTTTTTTTTTTTTTTTTTTTTTGGTACCAGGGATTAAACTCAGGGGCACTCAATCACGGAGCCACATCCACAGCCCTATTTTGTATTTTATTTAGAGACAGGGTCTCATTAAGTTGCTTAGCACCTTGCCATTGCTGAGGCTGGCTTTGAACTTTCAATCCTCCTGTCTCAGCCTCCCCAGATGCTGGAATTACAGGCATGCACCACCCTGCCAGGCTCCATGTTTATCTTAGATGTTGGAATCCTGGATAGAAAAATCAAGTAGTTAATAGCAGTAGCAACTAAAAACTTATTAAAAATGCTGCAGCAGATAAGGCACTATTATCATGTACTAGCAACAAAGAGAAATATTGGAACTGGAGGTTTTAATTCCTCTGGGTTCTTGTTTCATAAATTTTGAAGAATAAAATTCACAGACAATCACAGAAAGGAAGAGTAGATGGAGAAGGATTTATTTAAGCAAGAAAAGATACAGCTCCCACCATGCTGATGCAGGAAGAGGCCTGATAGCGCACGTGCGCGCGCACACACACACACACACACACACACAAAAAAAACCCTTTGATATTTCAGTTAAGGAGTTTATATATATTTCTGGGTAGAGCATGGAGCAAAATGTATGTAAAAATAGGGATTGAAAAAGTATCAAGGCTATCACCTTCCTATAACTTCCATCCCATTTTACCCCCACTTTTTTCTAGTAACTTCCATGGGATTCATCCCCACTTTCTGTTTTCCACC